>NW_015163144.1:262630-270013 GCF_001447785.1 Gekko japonicus
GACAGCGCTGGCTCTGCGGCTTTGAAACGGAGATGAGCACCGCAACCCTAGAGTCGGATTCGACTGGCTTTCGAGCAAGGGAACCTTTACCTTTACCTACGCTAAACTCCAGTAGCATCCAACAAAGCTGAATCACAATCCCGGAATTCAACCTAATGTATTTAAATCAATCTAAAATTTACCTGCATAGAAGTATGACTTCCCCTTCTCCCCCCTCCCTCCTGCTGCTTCCCCCCTGGGAAATGGAGGTCCCACAACACCAGCATCAGAAGGGAATTAGATGACTGTCATAGGAGAAGGGAATCAGCAAAAAATCCCCCACACATACGCCCCGAGTCTTGAATGGGATCCAACCCACTGTGGTTCTCTGAAGCAGATACTCTTGGGTGCCCTGCATTACAAAGAAACCAAGAACAATATATATTATAGATAAATTGTTTCTCTTAATCTTTGCTTCAGTTGCTGCTCATGGATGAAACAAAACGTTTCAGGAACTGTTATGTCCTAGACCCGGCATTGACTAGCCCAGCTTGGAACCTAGAACAATAGAAAGCTGGGATCCTGAAAGGAACCAATGGACAGGTAGTCGCACTGTAAATAGCCTATCACGGGAAGTGTGTGTGTGGGGGGGTGTGGTGTTGTGCACGGATTTAAGCAGGGCTTCAGCCCTGCTCGTTTGTCTTAGTTCCAAGCTGATTCATAATAAAGCATGAGCTGATCACTAACCATGTGTCGAACCCAGTATATTTCAGAAACTATGTTTACAGCTATGGAGCCTCCACCAAAAACTGTAGCCCCATATCAAGTGCCACCCTTGCTCTCCAGAATGCTCAGTTCAATTTACCTTATGAGCTTATGCCAAGCATCGCCCTGCTTGTCCATTGGCAGCCAATGATACACAGCCAGGACACACGCCAGATAATAATGTCAGGACACAGGGCATATGTTACAGTGCAAGAGCTTGAACACTCAACACAGAACTACCATTTTTGCTGGATGTGAATCTTTATTCTGTAGACAAATGCCCAACAGTGTCCTAGGGTCATCGTGCCTTAATACACACATATTTTACATATAAAGCGGCCTTACGTATAAGCCACCTTGAGTTCCTGTAGGTAGAAAAGCAGCTAATAATAAATGTTTTAAATAAATAAATATTACATATATTATCATATATTCTTTAAGATTTGACATGGTCAGCTGAAACTGGGAATTCTACCCCCATCTCCAAATAGACACAAACATGCCCAGATAACCCCAGTACTCTTCCAGTGTCTGAAGCCTAATTCCAGTGTGTTTTAATATCCTGTTCTGCTCCCCCTAACAAACTGGGGTCTGTTCCTTGATCAGGATTAAACTGTGGTTTGGAACGTGGTCACTGGGAACGAAACAACCCCCTGTTTGCTAAGGCATTTGAATCTGAATGTCACAACAAATTGGAATTTTAAGACTTCCTAAACAAGGAAGTCTTCAATTGCACCTGTATGCCCAAGGGGAGGTGGGAGGGGGTGCACAAGGCTGAGGATCTGCAAGGCTGAGGATTGGCTTGGTGGAAACATGAAACAAATTAACAGTCAAACCTACCTATCCTATATCGCCAGAAGTCACTCAGGGTGGTGGTGTGCCGGCCGCCATAAACATAAAGGAAACCCCTGCAGATGCAGCAGGCATGTTTAAATCGATCACATGGAGAAACTTTGGTGTGCAGTACTGGCTTCCACGAATACTCTGCTGTTTTTCTTTTCATCCCTGGGTCAGCTGGAAATGGTGGTCATGCCAAGATTTCTCTACAGTATCACGGACTAACCTTAAGTGTAATAGGGGGGGAAAGAGCAAAATTGTGATAGCTGCTAGAACACCTTAGGATTCAATAATTTCTTTTTCCCCATCTAAATGACAAAATACCCATAGGTCCAAATTGGTAGGTGGTGGAAAGTTGTATCAAGTTGCAACCCACTTATCATAACTCTGTATGGTTTTGAAGACATGAGGAAACAGCAGTGGTTTGCCAATGGCCTGCCTCTGCATAGCAACCCTGGACTTCCTTGGTGGTCTCCCATTCAAGTAGTAGACCATTCAGGTCAGGATCCAATTTGGTTTTCAGGATCCAATTATTTTTCTTGCTAGAAAATACCCATTTGTTCTTATCATGATTGAGGTTTATAAGATTAAGCATGGGATAGAGCAGGTAGAGAAAGAGGTACTTTTCCCCCTTTCTCACAATACAAGAACTCGTGGGCACTCCATGAAATTGCTGAGCAGTCGGGCTAGAACAGATAAAAGGAAGTCCTTCTTCACCCAAAGAGTGATTAACACACGGAATTCATTGCCACAGGAGGCGGTGGCGGCTACAAGCATGGACAGCTTCGAGAGGGAATTAGATAAGCATATGGAGCAGAGGTCCATCAGTGGCTATTAGCCACAAGGTATAGATAGGAACTCTCAGGCTGGGGCAAGTGATGCTATGTATTCTTGGTGCTTGGGGGGGGCAACAGTGGGAGGGCTTCTAGTGTCCTGGCCTCACTGCTGGACCTCCTGATGGCACCTGGTATTTTTGGCCACTGTGTGACAGAGTGTTGGACTGGATGGGTCATTGGCCTGATCCAACATTGGCTTCTCTTACGTTCTTAATTTTACCCAGTCTTGTTCCATTTTAAAAGAAACAGGAATTTTCTTTTTGTACCTAGTGATGCTGTAGGGATTGTTTTATGGTATTTCACGCTGATTTACAGTATTTTTTCTCCTTCTTGACTGTTTATTACGACATTTATGTGGTATCTCACTTCGTTAAAAACAGCCATCAACCTTATAACCAATGCGTGATATATTTTTTCTCTTCAATTTTGTGTGTCTTAAGAAGAGGTTAATATTCCAAATGAATAAAAGATACAATAGGAACACAAGGAGGCGTTTCAAATGCAACTTTTGCATAAATAAAAGCTATTTTATGCCAGAATTTAGCTGCCTGCTATGTATACCAGCTATCTGCTACTTTTAAAAGAATATGTCACTCTTTTACATAAATAAATCAAAAAGTATTACATATATTCATATATTCTTTAAGATTTGACATGGTCAGCTGAATCTGGAAATTCTCCCCCCATCTCCAAATTGACACAAACATGCTCAGACATCCCAAGCATTCTTCCAGTGTCTAAATTCTTCCTCCCTGAACACAAGACGGACTACACTTGTCAGAAGTGCAAGTTGATAGGACTCTTAGAGGTGAAGAAGGTTCGGAGCCTGGAGGAAAGGATTGCTACTCTCCATGAGATCAAGCAAGGGGAGGAATTCATTAACAGAAGCCTTGATGTCCTGCACAGGGAAGGAGAGACCAGTCAAAGGGACAACAGTGTGGTTGACTGCCCTAACAAGATTCCTCAGAATGCTACAGCACGGCCCCAGACACATCGAGCAAGACAGCACTCAGTGCCATTAGAACTAAGAAATCAATTCTAGGCCCTTGCAGTGGAGGCAGAGAAGGAAACACTACCAGTGGAAGTATCACAAATACAAGGAAGACAGAGGGAGGAGGACAGGGAGATACGAAGAAATGGCACTGGAAAGAAAAGGAAGGTGTTGGTCATGGGCGACTCCCTGCTGAGAGGTATGGAACATCATGTGTCCAAACTTGACCCCCTGGCCCAAGAGGTGTGCTGCTTGCCAGGGGCGAAATTAAAGATATTATAGACAGGATCACAAAACTCATCAAACCTACAAAGCATTACCCATATGGCCATGAACAACATCAAAAGCATTAAGGCTGGCTATGAAGCTCTTGGGAGGAAGCTGAATGGAATGAGGCAAATGTGATGTTCTCCTTGATCCTTCCTGTCATTCGAAGGGGAATACGATGGGAACAGATGATAATGGAGATGAACCACTGGCTGTGTTGGTGTGATTTGGATTCTGGGACCTGACAGGCTGGGTTTTCTGGACAACAACCTACTAGCACATGATGAACTTCACCAGTCAAGGTCAGGGGAGAATGGTTTTGGTGGAAACCTGGGGAGATTTATCAAGAGGGCTTTAAACTGACACCACAAGGGGAAGGAGACAACCAACATAGGGATTTAAATCAAGGAGAGCAAACAACAGAGGCCCACCTAGGAGGGCCGGGTTTAATGGAGCCAAGGTGCATGGCTTCGGGTATCTATGTGCCAATCCCCAAAGCTTGAGCAAGAAGAAGGAAGAGCTTAAGATTCTAATGCAGACAGAAGGATATGACTTAGTAGGCATTACAGAGACTTGGTGGGATGATTCACAGGACTGGAATGTAGTAGTGGATGGATATGAGTTGTTTGGAAAAAACCAGAAGGCTCGAAGAAGAGGTGGAGTGGCACTGTATGTGAGGAGAGGGTTTGTTTGGTGTAGTGGTTAAGTGTGCGGACTCTAATCTGGGAGGACCGGGTTTGATTCCCCACTCTTCCACTTGCACCTGCTGGATGACCTTGGGCAAGCCATAGTTCTGTCAGAGCTGTCCTTGAAAGGGCAGTTCTTGAAAGAGCTCTCTCAGACCCACCTACCTCGCAGAGGTGTGGATATGTTAGTATCTTGTAACAAAAAAGTTCCACAGGATTGGATCCAATGTTCTGTATTCACTGGCAGAATGCACTTTGTTTAAGGGCAATGATAAACAAGCAGAATGGGGAAAGGGGCCCAGCCAAAAGTGTCTTGTGGCAGTTTAAAGATTAACAAATTTATTGTGGCATAAGCTTTCGTGAGCCAGTATCTGATTTGTCATGTGTGGGTTAACAGAGGTGCATGTACATGAGTACAAGAAGAAGAAAAGTGATGAGGGGGAAGGGATAAGTCGTTAAAAAATAAAGCCAGAAGGTTAAGCAATCAAGCAATAGCGATGTAACATTACTGCACAGAACTACAGGGGGGAAAAAGATCCAGTCAAAAGAGTAAATAATACTATCAGAGTGGGTGTGAACTGCTCTCAACTGTTTATGAACTGGCAAAGATGAATAATGCATATAATCGGGTGATGACAGTGAAACTCACAGGGGGAATCCCATCCTCTCCCCTTCCTTGTCACCAAACCTGGCACAGCTTGAGGCTTCCACTATATATATAGAAACCTGACTTTATACACACACACACACACACACCCCTGACTATTAGAACATAAGATCTCTAACACAAGACTTTAAAAGCGAAGCTAGCCACTCCCAGGCAGAACTGAAACCAAATTCAATCTACACATGAATGTTAATACTCCAGCTTCATACTGGAATCTCCATCTGAAACTTTTAAAAAATGAAGTATAACTTTAAAAGACTATTACAGAATGCCCAAGGATCTATTAGAAAACAACATGGATATGATATATCGTACCTACCCAGAATTTATTAAGAACAAGCTGCCTGGTGAAGTGTGAAATTTTCTAAAAGATCAATGAGAGATATGATATTAAAAGCGACTAACGGGATAACCCTGAAAATCCAAGAAGAAGTTAAAATTTTAAAAGATGTGCCATTTGAGGTGAGAAAGAGGAGGAAGCAATATAGAAACCTGACTTTATTTTTACAGAAAAATTCCACCCCCTACAGATGGATTGTTCCAGAATGACTTATCTTCAACTTTAAAGAGAAAAAAGAAAATATTGACTCTGTTGCCAAAGCAAAAGCTTTTTTGGAACAGCACCAAAGTGCAGTGGAAGAAATAGGAAAAGCGGAGGACAAAACTGCTGCAGAAGACAATAGTGACCATGGATCGGGAAGTTCTGACAAGTCAACGAGTAGCTCTTCAGAAGGAACTCTGGACTCTGAACAGCTCCTAACCCACTTAAAGTTAAGCTAGCATTTGATAAAAACAAACATAGAGGAAAGAAAACCCGCAAATAACTGAACTCTGAATTTACGATCTCTGTGTCACATTGAAACTAAGATTAACCATGCTTGTATTGGTTTTAAATTAGTATTATTAGTAAACTTTTTTCCCCCTAATGAAAAATTTAATTAATAGGGAAGCATCAAGAATCTGATGAATAACCGTTATATGATTCTTGTTAACTCTGTATTTTAGTTTAGAAGATTCCTTACCCCTATTTCCTGTAGTGTGTAGAGACAAAGGCAATAAAAATGTTTTTAAAAGAAGCGCCAGCCCCTCCGGGCCAGGAACTTTTGGTTCAAGGGGAGTGTGTTGCAAAGCAAAGTTACAAAATACTTGAGTCTAAAAACTCACCCAAGCCTTGGCAGGTTGCCACTAGGTCTTTCTATTCATCCCAACAGCCCAGGAGTGAAAGACCAAGCCTCCCGGCTTCTCAGGGAACTAAACCAGAAAAGTCAGCCCTGCAGAGTGGGACTGCAGTCTGAGTTTCCAAAAGAAAACAGTTACTTTGGTAGGTGGTCAAGAGTCAAGACTTTTGGATTTAGGCTTTGAGGTTAATTGAAGACAAAAACCACGACAGAGTAAAACCTTAATTGTTTATTAAAGTGCAAAAATATTTTAAACACAAGACTAGATTGTGAAGGGGTAAACAACAAAGTCTCAGCATTTACAGCATAGCTAAACACATAAAGACACAGTTCTAGTTACCCTTCCAGGTTTCAGAGACAGTCAGTTCAGCAAGACAAGATGTTCACACAATCAGCCAGTCCAGGTAGGAATCAAGACGGAATGCCATTGCTGGGTTGCTCGGGGACCACTGACAAAGTCATATCGAGTCATCACCAGGCACCACCATTCAGTGGGAATAGCAACTAGATTTATAGAAAGGGGCTTCTGATCGGCCCTAGGCCTCTGACCCAATCAGAAACCAGAGAGGTGATGTAACTCTCTGTTGCTAGGCATATGACATCCCATAATGAACAAGAGCAGAGGGGAGAATCGAAACCTATCTGCAGGCGAGGTCCGGTCTACCCCACACACAGGTGCTAGTAGCTCAATTGCTTTGGGATGTGCTAACTGGGAGCTTGGTACCATCCTCCAACTGGAAACTGCTGAGCAAGGTCACAGCGCTCTCCCTGCTATCCCTGTCTCCAAGGAAAGTTTCTGCAGGCCACTTTGCAGCCTGAACCAAAGAGCAAAAAAACTATTTTCTTTACAATATCACATGGCTTTGTTTTCATATTTATGAAACACTATTTTCTGCATTGTTTAACATTATAATATCTAACAAGAAGGGCCCCCCCCGCAATACTCGCGGGGGGAGGAGTTCCACGTGGAGGAGGAGGAGAAGCAGGAAGCAGCCACAGGTGAGCCTTCTTCCCCACCCCCAGCACCAACATCGAAACCCACACAGCTCCCATCCACTGGGCCCACCAAGCCTTCTCCCCCGCCCCCCTGGCACCAACGGCGAGGCTGCATGGCTCCCAGCCACCGGGCATGCCAAGCCTTCTCCCTCCCCCACCAAGCACTCCCCCTCCCCCCAGC
>NW_015163144.1:270697-274213 GCF_001447785.1 Gekko japonicus
CTGGGTTGCGCCCAGCCACTGAGCCCGCAGATTCCCCCCCTCCCCGGTCTCCTCCATCCCCCCTCCACCATCACCTCCCCACTACCAGCCGCCAGGCCTCGCCGATCTCCTCCCCCCCTTCCCCCAGGCTTTTGCGGCGAGGCCTAAGTAGCCTTGCCGATCTCCTTCGAGTGGCTTCCGGCCACTCGGGCCTCCCAATCTCCTCCCCCCCCCAGTTTGGGCCCCACCAAACTCCTTCCCTCACCTCAGCTCCGGCCGCGAGGCCTGAGCGCCTTCTAGTCGCCGGCCCGCCAGTTCCCAGAGCATTCTCTGCGCATGTGCACGGAACGCTCTTTTAATTTTTACTTTTTAGGTAATTTAAATATTTTCCCCAACTTTTCATATTTTTCTGCACCCCTGGGCATTGCCCCACGTGCGCAGGAAAATCTCCCTGCCCCCCAGGTGCCCCCGATGTGCGGATTTAGATATCCGCACACAGGGGGCAGCTTTGCTATTAGATATATAGATATAGTTTATGCTGTATTTCAAACTGCTATAATCCTATTTCCATTCCATTACAAACCTAACTGCTCAGCCCAGTCATCCTCAGAAGCCCTACTTCAATTGCCCCCACCACCTGAAGCTAGATGGCTGGCAACACAAGAAAGGGCCCTCTCCGTAATGTCACTAAAATTTTGGAACTCCCTCCCCAGGGGGATTCACCTGTCTCCCTCCATTGGAGTCTTTCAGCAGCAAATGAAGACTTTTTCATTTCTTCTGGCACATCCCCAACAACGGATATTGGCCCTCCTGCTAGTATTGTTTGTCTATGTATTTTTAATTGCACTTTATAATTTTAACTGTATTGTAATTGTTTAAATGTTCTATTGTTACTTATATTCGCCACCTTGTGGACCCTGATTGCGTGGAAAGGGCATAAAAATGTTTTAAATCAATAAGCAGGTGTCCTGTCCTATTGACTGCATTGATTTATACTGTTATCCATCTTGAATCTCAGTGAAAAAAGTAGACCATAAATAAAGTAAATAAATAATCTTGCATAGATACATTGGTTTGGTCAATGTGAATGGCAAAAAGGTATTGCTGCCATGTGATGGCATATATTATGTTAGGCGATGTCCTTTAATAGTTACCTGCCTAACCAATCGTTGCCCTCATTTTATCAGGACTCTCCGAAAACCCCAATGATTTCTGAAGTTCAAGAGTCCAAGAAGCTGTGGCACAACCCTAGTTATCACAAAGAAATGCAGACTACTGTGCATGAGAATGCAAACAAGTCAGTGGAAAACCAGGATTAAATCCCTGCTTAGCCACAAAGACCACTGGCAAAAATCACCTTTTAGAGTTATTTGAGGTCACATACTGTGTACTTTGGAGAAGTCTATGGAAATTATTACACAGCATATTGGCCTAGTATATTTAGAAGCAAACACAGGAAACCAAATTATTAGGCAATAGTTAATGGAAAGTGTAGCAGGTTGCAAGTCTCTTTGTTTTTGGAATTATGATGTCAAGATACCTCTAATTTCCTCTTCGCCTTTTCTGTTTAGTAAGGTATCGCATCACTTTCCAACAGATAAGAAGAATGTGCTTCAAAAGCAACAGCGTGGTTCCAGTGGTCCCCTCATTCTCTTGAAGGGAAGAGGTTCTTGTGAAAAGGACTCTTGTGCTCCCTCATTCTAGAAATTTAAACTAGAATCCAAATCAAAGTCCAGCAGCCAGGGCTTCAGCGTGGGAATTTTCAGTGGCAAGGCTCTGGGTTTTTCTTTTGGAACAAGGGACTACTACAGAAATGTGCCTGTGAGCACAGACACCACCTACTTCCAGAAATGGGTGGGGAAGGTATTCCAGATCATAAATTGGGACTCCAAGCAAGCTTAAATTCAGGCACGTATCTAGTGACCTCAAACTAGAAACCAGGGGTCATTTTGTAGAAAAAGAGGTGTAGGAGCTTATTAGCATAACTCATTAGCATATTTGCATATGCCACACACCCTGGTATCACCGGAAGGGTGTCAGAAGGCAACACCCACCGCTCAGGCTCCACTGGACTGTTTTGGATTGCTAGCTATGGGGGGGAGGGGCGCAGATCCTTGTGCTCCTCATGGTCCGGGGCTGCTGGGAGCAGTGGGCGGGGCTTGTTGCATGTGCTCGCCCCCTGGGCTCTTTACTGCCGCAGCTCCGCTCCTGTGCGCTCCTGCAGGAAATGATCCCTGCTAGAAACTAATCACTGCGCTTACTGTTCTGTAGCCTTCAAAAAAGAGTTGCCTGGGGAGAGGAGACAGCAGGAAGTCCTCCGGTTGCCCTGATCTGGATAGCCCAGGCTAGCCTGATGCCATCAGATCTCGGAAGCTAAGCAGGGTCAGCCCAGGCTAGAAGGGGGAACTCTAAGGAATACCAGGGTCATGAAGCAGGCAAAGCCAAACCACCTCTGAAACATCTCTCACCACAAAAACAAGTCTAGCTTGCCACCTAGTGGTGCATAATACTAAAAGAACTAGAACTTCTAACTGCCAGACAATCTTGGGATCTCCTGGCTATATTACACACAACGCCACACAATAATTAATTAGGAAGTCCCCAGAACTCTGTTCATTCTTTCTCCCTTTCTCCCACAGCAGAGCCCACAACAAAACCCTTTATAAAGTCACCTGCCAAGAATATTAGGTAGATTAAAAGAAGGGGGACCCGCAATACTGGGGGGGGAGCTGTCCTTGAAAAAGAGCAATTTCTGTCAAGAGCTCTCCCAGCCCCACTTACCTCACAGGGTGTCTGTTGTGGGGAGGGGAAGGGAAAGGAGTTTGTGAGCCGCTCTGAGACACCTTTGGGTAGTGAAGGGCGGGGTATAAATCCAATCTCTTCTCTTTAAGAGCCAGTTTGGTGTAGTGGTTAAGTACACGGACTCTAATCTGGGAGAACCGGGTTTGATTCCCCCACTCCTCCAGTTGCGCCTGCTGGATGACCTTGGGCAAGCTGTAGTTCTGACAAGAACTGTCCTTCAAAGAGCAGTTCTGTCAAGAGCTCTCCCAGCCCCACCTAGCTCTCAGGGTGTCGGTTGTGGGGAGGGGAAGGGAAAGGAGTTTGTAAGCAGCTCTGAGACACCTTTGGGTAGTGAAGGACGGGGTATAAATCCAATCTCTTCTCTTTAAGAGCCAGTTTGATGTAGTGGTTAAGTGTGCGGACTCTAATCTGGGAGAACCGGGTTTGATTCCTCACTCCTCCACTTGCACCTGGCTGGATGACCTTGGGCAAGCCGTAGTTCTGATAAGAGCCGTCCTTGAAAAAAGAGCAGTTCCTGTCAAGAGCTCTCTCAGCCCCACCTGCCTCACAGGGTGTCTGTTGTGGGGAGGGAAAGGGAAAGGAGTTTGTACTCTGAGTGAAGGGCAGGGTATAAATCCAATCTCTTCTTCTTCTACCTCACAGGGTGTCTGTTGTGGGGAGGGGAAGGGAAAGGAGTCTGTAAGCCGCTCTGAGACTCCTTTGGGTAGTGAAGGGCGGGGTATAAATCCAATCTCC
>NW_015163144.1:274323-274954 GCF_001447785.1 Gekko japonicus
TGCTCCACCCCAGGCCCCCACCCCCTAAAGCGACGCGTTTTCGGCGCCTTTCCTTAAAATTGCTTCCCCCCGCCCGCCCCCCGGGCCTGAGGCCCGGGGGGCGGGCGGGGGGAAGCAATTTTAAGGAAAGGCGCCGAAAACGCGTCGCTTACCGTGGCTGCTTCACGTGCGAGGGCGGGAAGTCCTGCCCGACTCGATGGCATTTATTTCAGCGTCATTATAATGCTTAAAATTCCCGTTGTAAATTAACGGGCATCCTTTAAATAGAAGAAGAAGAGATGGGATTTACACCCCGCCCTCAGGGGCGGATTCACCATGAAGCCGACTGAGCGCCTGCTTAGGGCACCGGGGCCAAAGGGGGCCCCACAAAGTTGGGGAAGGGGTGACAAGTTTAAGTTTGTACAGTCTATTGTGTCATCCTATGAATACGTTTTTGCATTGCTGCAACCTGCATTGTAGATCTGGTCAGACAGGTCGACAGCTAAAATGGACAAAGATTGGTCAGTGCTGAGGGCACCAGTGAGCCTTCATCTGCCCCTGCCCGCCCTTCACTACCCAAAGCGGCTTACAAACTCCCTTCCCTTCCCCTCCCCACAACAGACACCCTGTGAGGTGGGTGGGGCTGAGAGAG
>NW_015163144.1:275166-295484 GCF_001447785.1 Gekko japonicus
AAATGGAGGAGTGGGGCATCAAACCCGGTTCTCCCAGATTAGAGTCCGCACACTTAACCACTACACCAAACTGGCTCTCGTAACCTGACTCATTGGGGTGCTTAAGATATTAATGTTGCTCCAGCAGGAACTCCTTTGCATATTAGGCCACACACCCCTAATGTAGCCAATCCTCCAAGAGCTTACAGAGCTCTTCTTACAGGGGCTACTGTAAGCTCTTGGAGGATTGGCTACATTAGGGGTGTGTCGCTTAATATGCAAAGGAGTTCCTGCTACAAAAAGAGCCCTGTTAGCCCTGAATTCTTCCTTTTCTTTCCACCTTCAGCAGACAATTGTTTGCCATAAGGAAATAGTTTGTTCTGATTTCCATGGCCTAGACTAGTCCAATCTTGTCAGATTTAATGACAGGATGATGACCCTGGTTACTACTTGGATGGGAGACCAACAAGGACATCCAGGGTCAGGAGGCAGAGGCAGCCAATGGCAAACCTCATCCGTCCGTCCCTTTCCTTGAAAACCTTATGAGGTTGCTGTAAGATGGCTATTACTTCATGGCACTTTACACACACCTACAAGAAAATGTTTTATTTATTTAGATATTTATACCCCCTCCCCCCCCCACCCTCCACACAGTGGGAACCTAGAGTGGCCTACAACAGGGTTCTCCCTCCTCCATTTCGTCCTCGCCCTAAGAAGTCGTTTAGACCGAGGGAGTGACTGGCTCAAAGTCACCCATGAGGGGGCGTAAAACCTGGGTGTCCCAAATCTTTGTCCAACACACTAAAAGCTATTTAGTTATTTTATTTTTATGTTGCCTTTTATCCACAAAAACAAGGTGTCAAGGCTAACATTAAAATAAATGCAATAATTTAGAAATACCCAGGGCTTTTTTTGTAGAAAAAGCCCAGCAGGAACTCATTAGCATAATAGGCCACACCCAACAGCAGAACCTCATTAGCATAATAGGCCACACCCCTGACAGTGCCGCTCATTAGCATAATAGGCCACACCCCATGCCTTCCTTTGGCTTGCCCGGGCCTGGCCCGCCCGCCTCAGAGTCATGGGGTATGTGTGTCGCTCTCCAGGCCTTCCCTCTGTAGCCACACATGCAGAGGTTTTGGCTGTAGTGGGTGTGGCCAACTCTGAAGCCAGTCGAAACTCCATTCCTGTGTGCTCCTGCCCAAAAATAGCCCTGCAAATACCTGCACGTTACAATCCATCACACAAGGTAAAAGCAGGAACTAACAAAATAGCACCCAAAGAGTCAAGTGCACTAACCCTCACTGAGCCAAATATCTTTCAGATAAAGAAGAGTGAACTCAGCATGATTTGAGAGAGTTTTGCTTCCAATAAAACCATATTTATTTTTAAACAATAAAGACATGTACACAATCTGTCTCCCAGAGGCATGTACATCATCACTGCTTCAGCTTCCTAAAACACTAGTGCCTGTTTCCAGCCTGAATGCAGAGTAGACAGTGGCTCCCCATGTTTGTGACAGAATTAGCAGGAACACGCTGGAGATCATCTTACAATGAATGATGAAGGGAGTAGCTAGTGGGCTCTAGAGATAAGGGTGTGCCCACAGCAAGCACTGGTGGCTTACTAAGTACCAAACGGTTTATCCTTAATTCAGCCTGTAATGCTAATGCATTGCCAAGTATCATTATATCAGAAAAGCAAGTGCACTGTTAAATACTGGGTTCCATGGGTGAGCAGACCCCAAGTCTATTCATCAGCTCAGCTTTAGTAGTGATTCAGCAGATACAAGACTAAACTCCAGGGCAACACCCCTGTTTAAATAGCATGTGAACACCACACCCAACTCCCAACGATAGGCTATTTACATAACATTAATTCCTCATTCTCCCTCATGGATCACTGCCTTGATGTAGCAAGGGGGCTTGCATGGTTCCATGAGGCTGTGGGCTATGCTGTGGAGGACCACCCAGGATGGACAGGCCACAGCAGAGAACTCAGACCAAGAGTGATCCACTGGAGAAGGAAATGGCAACCCACTCCAGTATCTTCGCCAAGGAAACCCCATGGACAGTAACAAAAGGCTAAAAGATATGACGCCAGAAAATGACCCCAAACTGCAGCTGCCGCGCCCGGGAAGTGCCCCGGTCAGGGTTCCCTCTAAGCTCCGGCTCACACGTTTTTGCCTTTGCTCAGGGAGGATGGCTCCAAAGCAAACTAATTTATGCGGTAGCCAAATCACTCGTTCACAACTTAAATGCCAGTTGCTCACAAAGTAGGATTTTTGCTTACAAGACTTCACAGCTTAGGGGGAGCATTGGCCCCGGTGTGTCATTATGGTTTGGGCCTCCACTGTGGCATCGTCTATTGGTAGGCCTGTGCTAAGTCCAATTTCCCAAAAATTTCCGTGCCAGCTAGCATGGCCAGGACATGGCTGACAACCAGCACCGGGTAGGCATGGTCCAGTAGCGCCTTGTTAATCATGCATTTGTAGTCTGCACAAATGCGAACGTCCCCATTGGGTTTAATTGCCTCCAAAACCCTTTGGGCCCCCAAGCGATCTAACTCCTCCTCAATCTTAGGTTTCAGTACAACAGGGACATGCCATGCCTTGAGCCTTATGGGCCGCAGCTTTGGGGTTAAGCTGGAGAGAGACGGGGTGGTGGTGTAACAGCTGAGCGTTCCATCAGAGACAGATGGAATTTCATCTCATACCTGCCAGAAATCCCCTGGTTCGTTGTGGTTTACACCTGTTACACTGAACGCTAAGAGTGCGAACCACACCAGCCCCAACAAACTCGTGCACCGGCCCTCAACTACTAATAAGTCCAACAACCCATCAGCTTGCTGGTACGTCACCCAGAACTTGCCCACCCCTTTCACGGCCACCACATTTTGTTGAAAGTCTCTGAGGATGATGTCGGCTGGGTTAAGGTGAGGCCCTCCCCCCCGGGCATACGCTCCTGAGAGTCTCTGCTGAAATTATGGACATGGAAGACCCCGTGTCCAACTCCCATCATGCAAGGGGCACCCTCGATTAACACAGTCACCTTTATTTTTTCGGGGTGTCCTCGGGCAAGTGTAGTACCTGTAGCAGCTGCACGGACGTGGTGTGTAGCTCTTCGGGGTGCAAGGACTCCTGTTGAGTCATCTGTTTCCCCTGGGTTCATCTGTTTCCCCTGGGTTCCCTTCAAGTGGCAGGTGCATGCAATGTGGCTGGCCTTTCCACAACTCCAACACGTTGCATCCCTGAAGCGGCAGGAGCGTCGTTCGTGGACATCACCGCAGCTGGCACAGAGTATCGGTGAGGTGGTCTCAGTAACACAGCCTTGTTGCAGACCTGATGAAGCAGATGGATGGGTGTCTTGGAGGGCTGGATGGTGTGTCTGCAGGATCTCCTCATTGTCAGACACATCAGAGGCTGAGGAAATGGTGGCCCAGTGCACTGCAGCAGCATGGCGGTCGGTCTTCTGGTGGCCAACCTCCTGGGACTTCTCGAACGCTGCAGCCTCTCGGATCACCTTTTGGAGGTTACTGTCCTCCTGGCCAATGAGCTTGCAATGGAGCTTCTTGTCCCGGAGCCCAAACATGAAACAGTCGAGGAGGGCTTCTTCGAGGTTCTGGAACTTGCATCGAAGAGCCAGGTGGCAGAGGGCAGTGACATAGAGGCCAATTTGTTCTGCTCGGAGAAATCGAGGTGGCGAGCCAGTCAGTTGGGCTGGGGCATGAAGTGGGTGAGTGCCATAACAAGATCGTCGAAAGTGGTGAGCTGCAACATAGTCAGCATGGTGAGACCCTGAGCTGGCTCCAGGGTGGCGATTCCACAAGAGCTAAGCAGCAGTGCCTTCTTCTTGGCTGCGCCATCGATTCCCTGGAACTCCACGAAGTACTTCAGGCATTCCACTCAAGCCTCCCATTGCTTGGGGTGAGTGGGGTCGAACTCTGGAAGTAGTCCTGGAGCAGCAGCCATGGTACCGGTTGTGGTGCAATGCGCATGGTATTGGAGCTCTGTGCATGGTGCTCTAGGCTCTAGGCTCGCTCAACAGGTGGGGCTGAGAGAGCTCTTGACAGAAACTGCTTGTGAGAGAACAGCTCTGAAAGAACTTGTAACTGATCCAAGGTCACACCAGCAGCTGCATGTGGAGAGACAGTTTGGTGTAGTGGTTAAGTGCGCGGACTCCAATCTGGGGGAACCGGGTTTGATTCCCCACTTGCGCCTGGCTAGATGATCTTGGGCAAGCCGTAGTTCTGATAAGAGAGCCAGTTTGGTGTAGTGGTTAAGTGCGCGGACTCCAATCTGGGGGAACCAGGTTTGATTCCCCACTCCTCCACTTGCACCTGGCTGGATGATCTTGGGCATGCCATAGTTTTGTCAGAGCTGTTCTTGAAAAAAGAGCCATTTCTGTCAGAGCTCTTTCAGCCCCACCTACTTCACAGGGTGTCTGCTGTGGGGAGGGGAAGGGAAAGGAGTTTTTAAGCCACTCTGAGACTCCTTTGGGTAGTGAAGGGTGGGGTATAAATCCAATGTCTTCTTCTTCCTCCTCTTCTTCTTCTGGAGGAGTGGGGAATCAAACCCGGTTCTCCCAGACTAGAGTCCACTGTCCTAACCACTACACCAAAATGGCTCTCAATTGAGGCTAAGAACATTTTGTTAGGTGTTCTGCCTAACATATTGCCAAAAAGTCTAAAAGAGATATTGAAACACATGGTACCAGCAGCTAGAAATTAGCTGTCTGTCCACTTCTATAAGAGTGGGGAAAATAAACTTGCTAAATATGCATTGACGGCAAAATTACTATGCCATCAGGAGACAAACCTGAGAGTGAGAAACAGTAATGCACTAATGAAATAGAAATAGAATTAAAATCTATTTTAAATGTAACATCTTGAATATAGAGAATACGTGGTAAAAATATGTAAACTGATGATATGGTTAAAATGGAATTGAAACTCAATCTTAAAACGTTGAAAGAAGATTTCTACAAAACAGAATCACAAAATATGCTTTAAAAATTAAAGCTGTAAAAAATAGCAATAACAAAAAAAAGTTTTAAACCAAATTATGAATTAAAAATGCGAGGGAGAAAGAGGAAAATATTGTCAGGGGGAAAAAACTTCTTCTATAAGGGAATTTCTTACACTTGGTGATTCCGTGGTTCTGCTCTGGGATTCTGTTATTCTGTTCAATGATTCTAGGTGGTGTTGCATGTCATCTGTTCATAAAAACCAGAATTGATTTACCTGATTGTGTGCCTGGCAATTATTAATTATGTATTGCTGATTATAGTAGACTCTGAAATTAAAAGACATTGTTAAGAATTACAAATATGAATACTTTAATAAATATCACACAGAATGCAATGCACATCAACAATAATTGGTAACTTCAAAGTAAACAAAAACATGTTTAATCAACATAGAAAAGGTGCTAACTGGGGGGGAAATGAAATTTAAAGTGTGAAACAGTTTTATTTAACAGGAGAGATCTCTGTTCTATATGATCCATTCGCATCAAGCAGCGAACTGCAGTAGGTGAAACTAAGTGAAGTCAAAACTAATTGAAATTGCAAAATTTAATGAACACAGGTCTGGCTGCATCACACTTTACAGTGCAACAGTTAGAATCGGACTCCGGACTTTCTGAGTTATTAATTGAGAAGGCATTACTGAAGTATGGATTTGCAAGAAGACAGTGCGTGCTGTTTCCGTTATAGGTGCATCCTTAACAGTAGCCATTTATTCTCTATGCAAATGCCAGCCATACTTTCGTAGATAAAGAGAGTCACGGTATCACATTTAAAGCTCAGGCATGATGATTATCAGTGTGGGCAAAGTATAGGGAACATTTAAAAAGAAATACTGGAAGCCAAAACTGGCATTAGAAATTGGCAATATGAACTCAGTCTAGGACAGGCAGTGTTTCTCCATTGAACACACTGACTCCGGTCAATCGAGAGCCGTGTTAAAAGTAAACCGTTGGTTTTCGAAAAACCTCAGTAAGTGAAGCAAGGAGTTCTGTGGCATGAAACTTACACTTCTTTTCAAAACAAATCATGACTGATAAACCAGTAATGGTTGATCATTGGGCAGTCATTAACAGGGATTAAAAGTTTGCCTAAAGTATCTGTCAAAAAAGAGAACTAACTGCTGTTGAGAAGACCATGGATAACATTTTAGCTTGGAGTATGGCTGCAAGCAGGGACAATACCAGGCTCTTTGCGCCCTAGGCAAGGCTAACTTCTTGTCCCGTCCCCCCCTCCCCCGGCTAACCAATTTTCAAAAACAGATGAACTGTAGGAAAACTGAAAAGCACAAAACTTGAAATAGTTATTTTTTTAAAAAAATGTGAGAATAAATGATGCAACCATCTTTGATTTTCTTTCTCAAAAAGAAAACAGTTTTAGTACACAAATCACAAATCATTTTGAATAGTCCTGTGGATTATGCCCCCAATGTGTGGATTTAGATATCTGCACGCAGGGGGCAACTTGGGAATTAGATATATAGATATGGAGCAGGCAACGAAAATGAAATTAAGCAAACTCCGGAGCATGACAGAAGACAGGAGGGCCTGGCGCGATGTGGTCCATGGGGTTGCGAAGAGTCGGACTCAACTGTGTGACTGAACAACAACATGGAGCAGAGGTCCATCAGTGGCTATTAGCCACAAGGTATAGACAGGGAATCCGGGACAAGTGATGCTCTGTATTCTTGGTGCTGGGGGGGGGGGATCAACAGTGGGAGGGCTCCTAGTGTCCTGGCCCCACTGCTGGACCTCCTGATGACACCTGACAGAGTGCTGGACTGGATGGGCCATTGGCCTGATCCAACATTGGCTTCTCTTATGTTCTTATTATTTCCAGTGGGCAATCCTGTAATTCCTTTTAGTACATCCCGATTTCACTCCCCCCTCCTGCTAACTGCTAATTCTGTTCTAGCCAGTTGCATAGAGATTTCACCCTTTGAGATTTATGATAGGAGGATCCACACTGTTTACCTCAACTTCCTTCTTTTTTACTAGAAAATTTACACCTGATAGATGTGTGACAGATTTAACATCCGAATGCTGATTGTCAGGTCTGAGCTCCTCTGAGGTCTGCGCCCTAGGCGGCTGCCTAGTTGGCCTAATGGGAGCACTGGCCCTGGCTTCAAGGCAAACCTCAAATCATGGAAAATAAAATTCCTGCTTTTGGAAGGAGAACAATTTTACCTGCAAAAGTGAATTCGAAGTTATGATAGAGTTTTGCCCAAAACCCAGAGCGCCCCCTTGCAATTTGACAGCGTGATGACATCAGTTCTGGATGACGTCATTGCACCACACATGCTACACACACATGGCAGACACTCCCGGACAGGAGCAAAGATCCCCTGGCTGGCAGCAAGGTAAGACCTGGCAATCCTATCTGGAATAGAAGTTTAGGCAGTAATATATATTTTTAAAATGCCATAGCTGCCCTGGTATTTGCAGACTCTCTGGCTGAGTTCAGACTGGCAGTATGAAGCGCGAGGGAGTCATGGCAAAAAGACCCATAACAAGTATTCCCGATCACACTGCACCGACTGATGCGGGAGCATACTGGGGAGGAGGCTCAAGGGAGTGTTCACACTGTTGGCCCGCCCCTGGTAGAGGCGCAGCTGTAAGTGGCTGTTTTTCACTTTGAAGACATGTGCCTATGCATAGGCGCATCAGCAATTGGGGCAGGATCCTGTTGCATCCGCCCCGCATTGGGCGGTAGAGCAGCGCACATCCAGTCACATCACTGCTGCCTCTCCAGGGCAATCAACTGCACCTTATGCGCATCCCTGCGGGAACAGCCAGTTCACATTATCAATGCGGGTTTTTCCTGGCTTTTCGCGTTTAGCGTGCACGTGTCCGGGAAGTGGGATCAACGCGCTCTACGAGGTTTGCTACCATTTTTCACCTGGTACTTTATAAACTCGGGAGGGAAGCATTATAGGACGGGTTGAGTACAGCTGGGGAATGCCTGACAGCTGTGCCTGTGTGAACTGGCCCCTTTAATCCGTTTGTCAAATGTGCCTATATCAGGCCACACTGCCAGTCTGAACTCAGCCTCTATAGCTGTATTAACACACACATGCAGGGTTGATGCTTATGGAGTTGTGTTAGATTAGGAAAAGAGGGCATGCATTGATTTACAAGGCATAGCACCACTGTTTCCTATCAGTTAAACACTGTGGATAAAACCTTTACTGTCTCTTCTCCTGCTTCTGTGGATTCTTCGCCAGAAAGGTAAAAATAGAAACCCCAGGAAGTGATGGAACCAGGAACAGAAAGTTATAAAACAGCAGTGAGTCACTATTAAGATCAACTGTAGAGTACTTGCAAAACAAGTGAACAATATTCAAGGAAGTATCAGTTCTCTGAGGAAATGACATAGATTAGGGGTGTGTACAGGGAACAATTTTGTGGCTGTTGCAGTCCCTGGGTTTGTGAGTGTGAATTTTTAAAAGTACTGATTTATCAAGAATAGGGCCATGCCAGTTATGTTTTCAAGTATGTCATTGCCATGACCAATGTGTACTCATGTTCTACTTACAGACACAAAAGACACTTTACTTTTCAATGCACAATCATTAAAAGGGTGGTGTGGCAGTCATGGCACATATCACCACCAATAGCACACAGAATGCATTGATCACTCTCCTTTCCAGACTCATGCCCATGAATCTGATCCACCAGCATCAAACTTGCTTCAATTACCAGAACCCACCAAAAGTAGCTTACTATTGCACATGTGCCCTGAGTCCTGGCTTTTGCAGGAGGGATGTCTAAAAGTTGAAATTAATCAAGATGAATAAATTTGATATCTTTCAAATGTACGCCCATTTTGAGAGTGTACGTGCAGCAGTAACGGATCCTGATGCCAACAAAATGGCACATAGTGCATTCCCCCCTTCTCCTTTTCTGTTCACCTTCCACTTTCAGGAACATGCAGCAAAACTTTCTTTCCAGACATCCCAAAATTAGCTCATGTCTTTTCATACCCACTGCAAATAAAATTAGGAAAGCTCTAACAGCCACCTTTAAGAGCTTGAAGGAGTGTAGACACCCTAACTTGATTATGAACTGTATGTGCATTTAAATCAAGAAAAAAGGTGTCGATGAATGTATGGCTATAGCATCATAGAGGTGATTTTCTGCAATATCCCCCAATGAAACCTAAACATTTGTTTTCTGTGAGATTACTGAAGACTGCCATCCCTTCGTATGATGTTTACAAACACCATTTTATAATACCATTTTGGAATCATGCATGCAGTCTCCTCTTTTAATCTATATAGATAAAAGAAATCCCCCTCACAGTAAAATCAACACCCAGGCCAAACCCCTGGACCTAGAAACATGACATTTGGGGACAGCGCTCCTACCATGATGTAGATGCCCACTAAGAAGGGATTTTTAGAAATTTGACCCCTAAGGGTGTCAAAAGGGGTAAAATGTGCTCCCCCCCATTGATTCCTATGTGGCTGCCAGGCTGCTGCCTCCTTGCACCCCCCCCACCCTCTGATTGGTCAGCTGCAGAGCTCAGTGTTCTGATGTTTAAAAAACCAGTTACAGGAGACTACACAGAGCTAATGACAGTTGAGGAAATCAGGAATGGCCAACAACCACCTGTGAGGTGCAGTAATGCTGCTGGCCCAGCCTCTCTGATGGCCAACACACTCCCCCCACCTCCTACACCTAACAGGCAGTTCTCTGTCAGGTGCAGCAGTGGGTTGCAGGGTGCTTAAAGTAATGAGGGAGCCCGCCCCAGCAGTAACACCTTAGTTATCCTGCTGGCCCCGCCTCCACAGTGGCTTCTAATACTCCTCACCCCTCCCCCTCCTACACTGGACAGGCACCTGCACTGGTTTACTAGAGATGTAAAATTTCTGGAAATTTTGAAGCTCGGGAAAAAACCCTTTTTTGGGGGGGGGAACGGAAATTTTCGGAAAAATTGAAAAAATGCTACATTAGCATTTCTTTTGTCTTTTCTAGATTGAAAGTCATTCTGTTACTTTAGGAACATAAAATATGACTATGGACATTTTTACTTGGCATGAAATTATCACAACTAGCATATTAAAAATATAGTGTATCCAAACAATTATTACAAACAGAATACCCAACCACATGCAAAAACAAAACTGAAACTTTTTTATTTTCTTCTGACAATCGCACCTCCTAAAGGAAGAAATGCATCTTGTTCTTGCATTGGAGAGTTCAGTTTGTAACCTAGGACTTGCTTGTCCTCAGTGCACAGAAATTAGATCAATCTGATACCATATATATATATTTTAGAAATGATTTGGAAAATATTTGAACACCTTGTCTTAAAATATTTTATTCATCATGTTAAAATAAAACGTTCCATAATCAATTTCTTTTCTTTTCTTTTTTCAATTTTTCCAATTTTTCGGAAAAAAACAAAAAAGGCTTCAGGGAAAAAATGGGTTTTTTCTGAATTTTTCCGGGTTTTTTCCGGGCCTTCACATATCTATGGTTTACTCATTCTCCAGGTAAGGGCTGGAGATCACTCAAAATTAAAACTGCTCTCCAGCTGGAAGAGCTCAGTCCCCTGGAGTTCCCCTGGCTGCTTTGCAGGATGGACTCTGAGTCATTATTGTTGTAAAATAGTCAAAAGTATTTAAATTACTAAGAGTATCAATGGATCTTGCTCTATTGGAAAGAAGATATTTCTTTGCTTTTAAAAACCTTTATTTCTAAGGGTAAAAGTTATACAGGGAACCTACAAAACAGCTACATTTTCTACTGCGTACTTCTCAAAACATAGTCACACACTAACACAGAGATAATGGAGAATCTGTCCTTCTTCTCGACCCCTAGAAAGGAAGTCACCTGAAAACAAACAACCAATCTGTATCACAATAGAAGCTACTTTTCCGGGCTAATTCCCCATTGGCTCAGTGCCAGGTATCTTTTCCAGGTCAGTCTAAACAATAGCAATACTAGGTAAACAAGTTAACCCTATAATGACTGGATTGTCAGGCCTTGTAAATACATTTCCAACAATTATACCCTGCTGAGGCCACTTCCCCTCCTGCTTGGGTCCCCACTGAGGAGGAGAAACTTCCCCTCCTGCTTGGGTCCCCACTGCTTGGGTCCCCAGCTGAAGTCAGAGGGGCATATAAAGGTTGGTTGATGGTTGGCTGAGAAGGGGATAGGGTTGCCAACTCTAGATTGGGAAATTCCTGGAGATTTGAGGGATGGAGCCTGGAGAGGGTGGGATTTGTGGAAGGGTAGGACCTCGGATCGGTACAATGCCATAGATTCCATCCTCCAAACCAGCCATTTCCTCCTGGGGAACCGTTGTTGCCAATCTCCAAGTGAGGGCTGGAGATTACTCAAAATTACAACTGCTCTCCAGATGGCAGAGATCAGTTCCCCTAGAGATAATGGTGGGCTCTTTGTCATTATACCCTGCTGAAGTGGCCCTTCGATCACAGCCACTGTGACGTAGCAGTTAGTGTTTCAGAGCAGGGTCTGCCAGACCCAGGTTCTTCCTGAGGAAGCTGATGGGGTGATTTCACACCACTAACAGACTTTCAGCCTAACCTACCTCACATGGTTGTTGTGCAAATCAACAGGGGGAGAGGAGAATGATGTGAGCTGCTTTGGTCCCCACTGTGGATAAAGACTGTACTTTTCCTAGGTAGAGGCTGCAGGGAGAGGGGAGGAGATGAAAACCACCAATCACCAGGGGAGGGCTGGAGATCACTCAGAATTACAACTGCTTTCAGATGACAGAGATCAATTTCCCTGGAGCAAACGGTAAGGTTTGAGTCATTATACCCTGTTGAGGTCACCACAGCAAATTGACGCTGAGTGCCCAAGGCCAGGGCACCTGCCCAGAGCCTCTTTCTAGAGGCCATTGTATTTATTTCTACAACGGGCCTTATTCCTAGTCATTCATAGTCTATTATAAACCAGTCACGAACTCTGGGCACCTTCCCTCGGCCACTCAAAGAGGTGGTAATCTGTCTGCTACTTAAATAACCATTCCTACAGAAACATGATATGGCCAATTATCACCCAATCTCTAATCTGCCCTTTGTGGGTAAAGTGATCGAGAGAGCAGTAGCTGACCAACTCCAGGTCTTCTTTTGGATAACTCATCTGCTCTAGCCTGTTTTCAGTCTGGCTTCAGACCAGGCTATGAGACCGAGATGGCACTGCTAGCTTTAGTTGATGATCTCCATCTGAATGTAGACAAAGGCCATGCCACTTTGTTGCTCTTACTGTATTTAACTGCTGGCTTTGATACAGTAGTTTATACTGTCTTATTGAAGTACTTGAAGGCAGAACTAGGGATCAGGCAATGTGTGCTGAACTGGTTCAAATAATTCCTAAAAGACTAAACTCTAAGGGTTGCTGTTGAAAACCAGTTATCATCAGTGTGGGAACTAAACCTAACCTGTGGAGTTCCATGGGTTTCAATTCCGCCCCCATGCTTTTCGATTTCTATGTAAAGCCCTTAGGACAATGTAGCTTTGGGGTAGATTGTCATCAATATGCAGATGATGATGATGCCCAACTTTATATATCCTTATCCAAGCCTCCTGGTGATGTGATAGAGGTCTTAAATCCATTTTAATCAAACTGAATTGGTGTTTCAATTGTTTAGGTAAAGGTAAAGGTAAAGGTTCCCTTGCTCGAAAGCCAGTCGAGTCCGAAGGGTTGCGGTGCTCATCTCCGTTTCAAAGCCGAAGAGCCAACTGTTTTTTAAAATGTCTTTATATGTTGATCTTTCTGTTATTTGGATTCTTTCTGTTTTTTTCCTGGTTGTTTCCATTTTTCTCTCTCTTTTTCTTAGAAGTAATTGCCATGTGATTTCCTCTCATAAAAGCTTTACTCGCTTCCCTGATTTTTGTTGTTGATACATCTTCTGTTGTATTAAATTTGAAAAACTCTGCCTGATCTTTTTTGCATTTCTCAATTATATCTTTTTGGAGTGAAAGATCATCATTTAATCTCCATCCTCTTTCCCCCCCATCTTCTTCCATGCCATGATATCCAGTGTGGATTGTGATTGGCAAAAATCTTTGGTTGAATCTCAGCATTTTTAAGATGTGAATTAAAGTTTTAGACATCTAGCACATGTCAATCCTGGAGTAAGTTTGATTATTGGAATAAAATGTATAATTTCTGGATTTGGGGTTAATTACTCGCCAAGCATCAATCAACTTTAGTAATTCCATATATCAGATAGCATTCTTGGGACGTCTGCCCCCTTTTAGATTTATCCATTTTGGGATCCAGGACTCCATTCATATCTCCGAAAATCAAGATTCCCCCTTCTTGAAAGTCTAATACCTTTTGGGGAAAGTTCTCATAAAATTTTTCTTTAGTATTATTTGGGGCATACAATGAGAGCAACGTATTAATTTTACCATCAGGAAATTGCATTTTTAGAATTAAATGGACCACATCACGCCAACCCCTCATGATACGGAGTTGCATCAATTTCCTTGCAGTGAAAAAGAATTAAATATCTCCCTTTTACATCTTTCAATTCTTCTAGGACACTAATTCATTGGTTTATTATATAAATTGCTGTGCCTTTTTTCTCTCGTTTGCAGACCATTCCCAATTTCCTATTCTTAAGAACATGTTCATGTTGTTTCTTGATATGGGTTTCTTGTATAGAAATGATATCTGCCTTTTGCTTTTTTAGTAAGTTGAAAGTTTTAGATTATTTAGTAGGAAAATTTAAGCCATTGATGTTTAATGATAATACATTCAAGTTGTCCATTTTTAACATAACTGTGACGACCCCTTCTCTGGGGAGGTCTGGTTTCCCTTTAAAGTGTTCTTTTTATTTTGTTTTACTGTGCATATCCGGCTGCCACCAGGAAATTTAAGGCTTTCCAAACCTTTATACTATAATATTTCTATCACTGGGTAGGTAGGTCGAGGTTTTAGGCTTTCATGAGGGTCTATGTGTTTCTTGAGAAATTATTTCTTTCAGAGCTGGCAGACTTAAATAAAAGAAGATTTATTGATATAATTCGTAAATAACAGGATAGTACTCTGTATCTATGAATGGGTAAATACTGAACAATTCCAACTGGTTTTTCTCACACTTTTCTCTCACACTGTCAGGGATTTTGGCATGTAACTTTGTAAAACTTTTTTCCTTAGGCCATATATGTTTACTGTTTCTTTTTATCCTGTCACTCAAACTTTTTATTTTTCTCTTTAACTTTACTTTCTTCTTTCATATACATTCAACTCTTCTTCATACACAGAACTAATTCCTATATCATCCACAAGACAGCTTCGCTCTCCAACTCCAGAACTAACTCCTTAACTTAACTGTCTTTATCAACTGTCACTCTTCAACTGTCAAACCTGTAACTGTCACTCTTAACAGACATACAAATTCATCCACACAGAAAGCCTTCCAAAACCCCTCCCCCTCTCTGTCACTCACCAATCACACCACACTTGCCTCTTCAAGCACTCTAGACTATCACATGCAACCAAACTTTTAAAAAGACACACACCCATAAACAAGGAATCGTTACAATAACACTGTTGCTTGGTCTAACTTTCCTTCTTCATCTTCTGTGTCATGCGATAATTCTTTTGCAAGTTGCTTGGCTTGTTCAATTGTAGAAATAATTCTTCTGCCTTTTGGTAATTGTACTGCCAGAGCAAATGGGATTCTCCAACAGTATTTTCTTTTCTTTTTTGTAAAATTTGTCATAAGAAGTCAAAATATCTTCTTTTTTCAAAAGAGTAGCAGGAAGATCTTGAAAGATTTGTGTTTCTGTTCCCCGAATTTTAAGAGAAATTCTTTGTTCATTCAAAATAAAGTATCTTGTTCTCTTGTGTATGAACTTCACTAAAATATCGCATGGGAGTCTGTTCTTGATAGTGAATCTGGAGTTGCCTCTATTTGGTCGGTGCTTAGGAAATCAGTCTTAAAATGGTCTTGCAACAATTTACAAGTCATTTTCAAGGTTAGTTTTGCCAAAGTTTTCCAGAATGGAACAAAACCTAAGATTACAGCTTCTATTCTGGACATTCAAGGTTTCGATCCTTTAGTTCACTCTAACCATCAAGTGGTCATGAACTTCTTGACAGTGTTCTAGTTCTTTATACTGGCCTTGAATAGGTACAAACTTTTTTGGTATTTTCTTGAATCTTTTTATGTGGTTGAGCCAAACCAGTAGTTACTTCTTCTCTCAAAGTTGAAAGCTGTTTTTTAATATGACCAAAGGTGTTTTCTTGACCTTGTTTTAGTTGCTTAATCTGCTCCTGGATTCTTTGTTCTATTTGGGTCACTTTACAATACATTCGGTACTCAGACACCTGCATCTGAGAGGAGAGTGTGTCTGTTATTGTGTTCATATGTACAGCCAGACTATCCTGAAGTTTCTCCAACCATTCTGGCATTTCAGTCCTCCTCCTCAGTCTTTCTTTTTTCCTTTTCCTTCATCGTTCGGGTAGTCATTTTGTACCTGTATTTTCTATACAAGCTTTTCATTTATTTATTTCATCAATATGTATCTTAAGTTGTTATTGCAGCAGTGAAATATTTAACACTGCCCTTGAATTGTAAATGTTAATGTGTAACATAAAACAGATTATCAGATAGGCCTATATTACTGTACTCTGTGACATTAATTTCAGATATAATAAAATTCAAATCCACACAATATCTTCTAATTCCATTATAATACTTACACTATTTCTATAAATGCACCAATTTGTAACCTAAGAATTATAACAACAACACAAAAAACCCAAAAAAAAAACAATAAGGCAAGAATATGTCTAATTTTGAAAGGTTGAAATCAGAAACATTAAAATAGTGATTATGAAGGATTTATAGAGTTAGGAAAGGTATGAAATCAAACCATGTTAAAATAGGTCTATTAATATGGGCAAATATTTGTTAATTTAACTCTTGTCAAGGTTATATCAGAAAAGAGATACACCAGATTAATTTTGTTAAATATTAATCTTGTTAAAGAATTTTGTTCTTTGCCAATGGAGAGAAGATCTTCACTTTACAGCACTAAGCAAATACAAATTGAAGAGAGTTATTTATAACTGCAGTTATTTATAATACCCACTAGATGGTAGAAAAGACCAATTCATGAATTGGTAGGGGAAAAAAAGAAAACAAATCAAATTCCCAGGAGGTGACATTAATTGTGATTTCCACAAGATGGCAGCAAAGGCCAGTTCATAAATTAGAGAACCCGTTTGAACAGGTCTATGGAATGGATAAATAGCGTTAGGGAAGATTATTCAAATCCTCTTCCACTCAAAGGTTTATTTTATCCTTAATACAAAGAAATCCAGATAAAGCATTGGTGGCTTTTTAGACACCCAGATCAGTCCAAGAGAAAAGAAGGAGTTGAAAAATGACCATGGATCATGATCCACTGTTATTTTGATACCTTGTGGGACTGTGGTCTATGCTACTGTGTTTAGCTTGCTGGAACTAGGATTCTACTCTATAGTTTGTGCACCATTTAATGTTTCATATTTAGACATACTTATGCTCAGGGGTCATTTCATAGAAAAAGAGGTGCAGGAGCTCATTAGAATAACTTATTAGCATAACTCATTTGCATATGCCACACCCCCTGACATCACCGGAAGTGTGTCAGAAGGCAACACCCACTGCTCCGGCTCCACTGGACTGTTTAGGATTGCTAGCTATTGGGAGGGGGGGAACGTGCAGATCTGCCCTCGCAGAGGAGGGAGAGCTTTTACCTGAAGGCAGGTTGGGGGGGGGTCTCTGCAACTTACCTGTCTGCTTCTTGCTCCTCGTGGCCCGACTGAGGGCTGCTAGGAGCAGGGGGCAGGGCTTGTTGCATGTGCCCACCCCCTGGGCTCCTTACTGCTGGAGCTCTGCTCCTGTGCGCTCCTGCAGGAAATGACCCCTACTTACGCTTCATTTCCATTCTGTTTTTAGATCGCTGATTGGTTCTACAACCCTAATCCTATTGTATTGTTCATTGAATGCCCTATCGTGTTGATTATGTTGACTCACTCTGTGTAAGCCACCTTGAGTCCAAGTGAGGAAGGTGGACTATAAATAAGGCAAATAAATAAACAGAGTGTAGTTCAAGCAATAACCAGACATCATCGATCCATGGATTCCTGCCTCACATTTCCAGAGAGCAACCACTGCAGCCCCTTTCCCCAGCTGTACTCCAGTTTAGTTAACTTCAGCTAAACTCACTGGCTCCTTCTTTTGCAACCTGAAAGTGCAAAACTGGCTCCAGACTGTTTCTGTGCTTCCACACAAACAGCCAGTGACAGCCCCAGGTTTTTTCGTCCACTAGGCGAGGATACATTCTGGCATCCCCCCCCCGTGCGGGGCGGGACAGGGGCAGGCGCCAGAGCCGCAGCGGGCGGGCCAAGGGGGTGAGCGGCAAATGCATGTGGGGGGGCGGATCATTCGAGTGGAGAGGAGGGTCCTGTGCCAGACTGCAAAAGGTGCTCCAAAGAGGGCAGCAGAGGGCAGGAGGCACTTTCCCGTCATCCTGGGCTTTCCCCCGTGCCTATAACCGTCTGGTATTATGTTAAGTAAATAAATTTCTGGTGATAACTGCACTTCTATATCCATAATTTCTAATATTAGGTGTTTAATATTCTTCCAAAATTTATATATCTTTTCACAGCACCACCACATATGGAAAAAGGTGGACCACCACATCTCCAACAGTTTCCAGATACTTCTTTATAACATTTAGCCATTTTGTCCGGTGACCAATGCCACTTGTAAAACATTTTGAGTATGTTTTCTTTATAGGAGGTCGATCTTAGTATTTTAACAGAATTCCATATTTTGGACCAGTCATCTATATCCAGAGTATGTTCTATACCCTGCATCCATGTTACCATCGATGGCTTAATTATTTCATCCTGCATGATATCATACAACAAAAATTTGGATTAGTTTATCAGATCTTGACAGCCAAATTTTATCTAACTCTGATTTCCCATTATAAAAATTCATTGTTTTATCTTTGGTAAACCTAGACTGTATCTGCAAGTTCTAAGATCAATATTCATTTCTCGTAGCATCTCAAGTGACTTTAGTTCATTATTCTTATTTAACAAGATTTCATAGGTCGCTTTCTTGTTATCTGAGATCAAAGAGGGTTTTGTAAAAGCCTCAAGAGGCGAGACCCAGCATGGTATTTTGGTGTAAAATCTTTCTTTTATATTTCTCCTATTTTTATTAAAGCCCCCCTAATTGCATGATTATTGAAAATTTGTATATAGGCATGCCAACCCATATACAAATCGTGTCCCTCTAGCAACAATAATCTTTTCTCTTCTAATATCATCCAGTCCCTGATCCATCGTAGAGATGAAGCTTGATAGTAAAGCAACCAATTTGGCACTCCAAGACCACCTCACTTTACAAACAATATTGTTCTCCAAAAGCAGGAGAGAGATTTCCAGCAGGCAACAGAATATCTCTTGTCATTTGCTCCAATTGATGGAACATAAACTAACCAGCATTTTGTTATGTCTCTGAATAGTAAACAATGGCCCCATACATTTAAGAATAATTACATAATGTTCGATTTTTTTGGGGGGGGGGTAGGATCCAGTAGAAGATCTCACCAATTGGATATAGAGGGAAATGTCCTTCTAATAAAGGTTTAATTAGAGAAAATAGGCAGTTCAAGCTTTTTGTGGCAAGAAGGTAATTAGCATCACCTGATAATTGCTTGCAGCTCAAACTGATATTAAAGGGACAGGTAGGGGGCACTAGTTTAAAAGTTGGTAACCCGAATTATGACAATTTCAGATTCAGTCCTCTTTGAATGGCAAGGAGGAGAGTATTTCAGCACTGGAAGTCTTGTTACTCTGTTCATGCTGAACATCGATAAAAGGCATGCTTATAACAGGAATTTATTTAACTCAGAGGAATTTTGTTGATTTGATTCCATTATTTCTTTTCCAGTTTCCATCAAGTCAGGGAAATCAAGATGAGCCTTTTTATTTGGGACTCTGATTCTATCTGGTTTGGTCCCTCTCCCCACCCCAACTACACCCTGCATTTTTAATACATTGATTTAAAATGGCAGAAAATTCATCATGATTCAGGTTACCTAGATTCAAAGTTTCCTCCCTTCTCTTTTAACTTTGTTTGTTTGCTTTGCTACTGGAATGTTCTCAGAGGAATCATTCAGCCTGCAAGAGATTGTTCTTTAACAATAACCTCCAGGCCACCTTCCTGTCTAAGCGTTTCACCGCTCAGACGCATTTTGTCTTGCTCGGATGGAGATGCACTGAGACCCGGCTGACAGGAGGGGTTCGAGTTCATCCCGGATCCCCCGGGGGTCTCTATAGGAGCCCCCCAGCCTGGGGAGCTGAGGAGAGCCTCTTCCAAGGGGACGCCCGAGGAATTGAAGCTCACCTTCTTCCCCGATAGGTACCGCCGCCGCGGAGCCAGCATGGCACCTAGAGATGACTGCCAGAGCAAGCAATCACAACCAACTCGTTAAAAAGACTTCCCAAAGATCTCCAAGGCTACAAACTGTGAGTTAAGCAAAGCTCAGGTGAAAAATATGCGAATGGCGCCTTGATAGTAATTGGAAGCGCCTAAGTTTGAAGTGCGGGGGGAGAAGATTTCAAGCCCCCCCCCGGAGTAAACTATAAAAAATGGTTTTAAAGTGAAAATAAAGAGACTTTAAGCCAAACCAAGTGCATAAGAAGTTAAGCGAACGCAAAAGCTGCTAAAATATACGAAGCGGATTTAAAACGTATAACTTTTGCTTTGTTTTGGAAAACTTACTTCTTGTTGATATTAAGGCTGGGAGAGGACAGAGAGCGCCGGAGAAAAAACTGGTGACTGAAAATAACATACCAACGACTCCCTCCCAGAACCAGGAAGCATCTACATACCTTTCTTTGCTGTTAGCAAATGCACTGTGCCCCCTAATGGAACAGATGACTACTCTCAACACAAAACTGGACAATGTGCAGATACAGCTAAAGCAAATGGACAAGAGAACTACAGCAACTGAGAAAATGTTGAAAAAGATGGAAAAACAGACTGAAAGTATTAATAAAAGAGTGGATGAAGCAGAAAAGGAGAAATCCTCAGATAAAACACAACTAATACAGCTCCAGCTGGAAAGATCCATGTATGTTCTATGTTTCCATGGAATACCTGTGGATAAGAATGAGGATCTAAAGGAACTCTTGGCGGTTGCCTTGGCCCCACTAATGGATTACAAATAAGAAGACTTAATTAAGGAAATGGATGTGGCATACAGGACTTATCCGGACTTTATAAAGAAAAATAAACTCCCAGGGGAAACTTATTTAA
>NW_015163144.1:296201-301705 GCF_001447785.1 Gekko japonicus
AAATTGAAAGTATTGTTGTTGTTGTTGTTGTTGTTGCTGCTGTTGCTGTTGCTGTTGTTGTTGTTGTTATTATTATTATTATTATTATTATTATTATTATTATTATTATTATTTAGACTTCCCTGACCCATTTCCCATAGTAATAGTGAGAGGGCATTAGTACTCCTTTCCCCATTCCATATATATGTAGTGTGTAGAAAATGCAAAAATAAAAAAATTCCCCTTCGGGGGGCTAAAAAACAACAACAAAACAATAACCTCCAAGCCCTGGGTAATTTAATTCCAGCTTTGAAGTAAAATGAATGTGAAAGACAAAAAAAATAACAGTGCATGAAATGGTTTAATCTGTGAGCAATCGAGCCAAACTAGCTCATGAATCACTATGGTGCCAACACACTATTGGAGATGCAGATAGTTATGAAGGGCATCACTGGAGGTGCCAGTAGGGTGTGAGGTTTTCAAACAGAGGCTAGATGGCCATCTGTCAGCAATGTTGGTTCTGTGAACTTAGGCAGATCATGAGAGGGAGGGCAGGAAGGATTCCATCAGTGCTTAGTTCTTGTGGCCCTTTCTTACATGCCCAGGGAAATGCTGATTGCCCCTTTGGGGTCAGGAAGCAATTTTGAGCAGTACTTGACTTCATGGCAGAGCATAACGTGCTTCCCTCTAGGACTAGCTACCACACATGGCTCCACTTCTGATTTCCCCTTGATCTCCACCTTACTGCCGAGACTCCTCTTGTATATCAGAGTGACAGACTTGACTCAATTCAGTGGAATTTATGGGTTAAACGGCACTTTTGTATAGGTGAATGGAATTGATACCGTCTTATTATGTTATAAATGTAGATGTATGTTAATGTTTTGTTGGTGACTAACCGATTGGTTGGTAATTTTGGATTCTCAAGACTTCTGCATAATGTTTTGCAGTTATTCTATGTTTTGATATGTTACACTTGATCTTAATAAACATTTCAAAACTGAAAAAAAAGGAAGCAATTTTTCTCCAGGCCAGTTTGGCTGGAGATCCTGGACATTTTTGGTCATCTTCTGGGCATGAAACAGTGGTCACTGTGGATGTGGGGGGGGGGAAGGATTTGTGAATTCCCTGCATTGTGCAGGGCGTTGGACTAGAAGACTCTGGAGTTCCCTTCCAGTTCAATGATATTATGATTCTAAATCAGATAATTACAGTTCACAGTAACAAAAAAGGATATCATTTCAAAAACTGGAAAAAAGTAATTCCAGGGAACAAAACTAAGAAGGTCTATTTAGAACTAAGTCCTGCTTTATTCATTGTGGCTGATGCCCAGGAAAATATTCTTAAGATTGCAGCCTGAGTCACCTAAACTTTATATTGGTTTTATCATGGAATGGATCTATGTCACAGGCATTTTTTAAAAATCCCAGTGAGTGTGAAAGGTTCTCTAGCATTTCCTCTACTAGAATGGTGATTTCCTGCTACTGCTGACAGTGCAGCATCAGAACTTTACTAAAGTCTCCTGAAAGGATGTGGCTGTCCATCTGCTCCTTGACCTCAAATATGAGCTATCTCATCCTTATGTAATTTTGTTCTCAATGCCAGCAGCAAGCGTCACTGCTAGTGGCAAGAGCCAGTTTGCTGTAGTGGTTAGTAGTACAGACTCTAATCTGAGAGAACTGGGTTTGATTCCCCACTCCTCCACATGCAGCTGCTGGGTGACCTTGGTCAAGTCACAGTTCTCTCAGAGTTCTCTCAACCCCACCTACTTCACAGGGGAGGTTGTGGGGAGAGGAAGGGAAGAAAATCGTAAGCTGCTCTAAGAATCCGAGTGAAGGGTGAGGTATAAATCTAATCTCTTCTTCTCTTCATCTTGTAATCCATTTTAGGATCTTGACCTAACCTTTGGGAATTCATTAGGTGTCTTTTAACTCCTCTTCTGCCATATAGGAGTTGCTTAGCTGTGAATAGATTCCATGTGGCTGGAGGATCACATGATGCCAGAGATCTGAGATTAGAATATCCTATGTAGATTTTTCATGCAAAAATTATTGAGTTCGAACCCTTCTCCCTCACCATTTTTTGATGGAAGCTCACTCCTTCCCTTTTACTATTTGTCCTTCAGAAGAAAAGATACTGGCACTATGTATGTATAAGAACATAAGAGAAGCCAATGTTGGATCAGGCCAACGGCCCATCCAGTCCAACACTCTGTCACACAGTGGCCAAAAATACCAGGTGCCATCAGGAGGTCCAGGAGTGGGGCCAGGACACTAGGAGCCCTCCCACTGTTGACCCCCCCCCAAGCACCAAGAATACAGAGCATCACTTGTCCCGGATTCCCCATCTATACCTTGTGGCTAATAGCCACTGATGGACCTCTGCTCCATGTTGTTGTTCAGTCGCACAGTCGAGTCCGACTCTTCGCAACCCCAAGGACCACATCACACCAGGCCCTCCTGTCTTCCGTCAGGCTCCGGAGTTTGCTTAATTTCATGTTCGTTGCCGGCTCCATATGCTTATCTAATTCCCTATCATATTCCCTATCTAATTCCCTATCTTTTCCCTATTTGAAAAATAGCAGTTGGGGGAGAATTGGCATTCCCCCTCTCCATCTCATCATGCTACTGCCCTTTCATTGTTAGGAAGATTGGGGCTGCTTTTGCTTTTTATGTTAGAGCTGGTGTAGCGTCGTTCTTCAGGGACTGAACAAGGATTTGGGACAACAGTGCTCAAATCCCAACTCTGTTCTGGAAGCTCACAGGGTAACTCTGGGGTCATCACAATCTTTCAGGCTAACCTATTTCACGAGGTTGTTGTTGTAAAGATGAAGTAGAGGAGAGTAATAATGTGATAAGCCACTTTGGGTCCCAATTAGGGAGAAAATGGGATACATTTTTTTTTAAAAAAATATGGGCAATCTGATTCAGGCCCCTGAACAATCTAATCACTGTTGGAAGTGTTGCAAGGTCTAAAATCAGTCATTATAAGGTTAATGTGTGTTTACCTTGTGTGCTATTGTTTAGACTGACCTGGAAGGGAACCTGGCACAGAGCCAATGGGAAGAAAGCCCAGGAAACTGAAGCCTATTTACTAACAATCATTGGTTAATGCATTCAGGTGATTTCCTTCTAGGGATCAAGAAGAAGAAGAAGAATCTCCATTGTTGTAGACTGTGTGGTCAAAGTGTAAAGATGTAGTCTTAGGTGTCTTTGTTGTTTTGTAGATTTCTTGAGAACCCTTCCCTTAGAAATAAATATTTTTACATAGAAGAAAATGCAACATCAGTTGTTTCCAATAATACTCAAATAAAATTCTTGCAGCGGTCAGAGCATATAGCAGTACCTCTCTGGGATCAGTGGTTATGCTACTGACATAATTCAAGAGCAAAGTTTCAGGTTTCAAATTAAGGATCAATAGTTCTCAAAAATTGTCTTTTGTACTGTTTGCACTTTGCCGAACTGGCAAAGGTGTCAGACAAGGATGTGTTTTATCTTCCTGTCTCTTCAGTCTATATGCAGAACATGTCATAAGGAAAGCTGGATCAGATTTAGATGATAGTGGAGTGAAAATGGTAGAAGGAACATTAACAATTGGAGATATGTAGATGATATCATATTACTTGCAGACTTGAAATGACCCCTGATGAAGGTTAAAGCAGAAAGTGCCAAGGCAGGATCACAGCTGAACATTGGGAAGGCAAAAATAATACCTATTGGGAAATCATACAACTTTAAGACTGATGATGAAGAAATTTAAATGGTTCAAGATCTTCTATTCCTTGGCTCTATCATCAACCAAGAAACCAGGAGACTGAGAAGGGCAGCCTTAAAGGAACTAGAAAAGATTCTTAAGTGTGGGAATGTGTCACTGGCAACCAACATCAAAATAATTCATAACATAGGCTTCCGGTTTGGACTTCGCGAATGGCGGACGCATCTTCGGGACGCTCCCGGAGTTGTTTTGCCCTCGCCCACACGCGGCAAAGGGGGGGAATCCGCACAAGCGGAGACCCTAAGGAGCCCTAGGCAGGGTGCTCCGATCCGGGGCGCGCAGGGGATGTGCCTCTTTCCCGATCGGATGGTCGGAAATTGAGGCTTGCCCCATGCCCCAATGGCCCTAGCCACGGCAGTGCCCCACACGGGGACTAGCGGAGCCGCCGGTCGTCACCGGGTGATTAAGCGGACGAGCATTTAAAAGAAGATTTTCGGCTAAAACTGTGAGTTGCCAGTCGAAACGGGAGAAAAAGAACTGAGCGCGTTCCCCCCTTTTTCGAAAAATCGCGAGGGAGGAGATTCCCCCCCACCCTACGTAACAAAGACTGATTTAACAGAAAGAGAGGGGGGGAGTGAAAATTGAAAAGAGCAGTGTTACCTTATGGTGAATTGTTAGAAGAAAGACATGAAATTTCAGCTTGTAGCTGCGCGGCACGAACTTTTAAAAAGTAAACAAAAAAACCAAGATGTCGAGCCAGAAAAAGTTTCAGGACAAGCCAGCAAAGAAGCTGGGAGGAACTTCCGGTGCCGGCTCCCGCCTCCTGGAACCGGCTGTCAATCAACAGGAAAGCGAGCTTCTGCGCCCTCTGCTGGAGCAAATGCAAAAGATCAACCAAACACTGACAAATATGGAAGGTGTCCTCAATACTCAACAGACTCAGTTAAATGACACAGCCAAGAAGATGGAGGAAATGGTGCAAAAGTGCCTGGTCTCAACAGAAGGTACCCAAAAGGTCAAGAAAAAGGTGGATAAAATAGAAAAACACCAAATGTTGCAAGATAAAAAGCTAATGATGCTTCAAATGGAAAAATCAAATTTGACTCTCCGATTTCAGGGCATAAAAGAACTGGAGAGGAAATGGTGCAAAAGTGCCTGGTCTCAACAGAAGGTACCCAAAAGGTCAAGAAAAAGGTGGATAAAATAGAAAAACACCAAATGTTGCAAGATAAAAAGCTAATGATGCTTCAAATGGAAAAATCAAATTTGACTCTCCGATTTCAGGGCATAAAAGAACTGGAAAAAGAGGATCTCCGAGGTATTTTAGCGGAAGCCTTGGCAACACTCACCGGCTGGGAAGCGGAAAAAATAAGCGAGGAAATGGATCTGGTTTACAGAGCCTATTCCAATTTTACAAGGTTGAACAACCTGCTGGCAGAAGTGGTGGTCAAGTTTACAAAGCAGAAAGTTCGGGATCAAATACTAAAAGCATCTTCAGCAATGCCCATGAAGATTGGAGAGCAAACAATCAGGATTTTGAAGGATGTTCCGTTTGAAATCCGAATGAAAAGGAAAGCATACAAAGGACTGACCTTATTCTTGCAAACTAACTATCAAACTAACTATCGCTGGTTGATTCCAGAAGGGCTTACTTTCAAGTTCAAAGATAAAAGAGAGAAGATTGATTCCATCTTCAAAGCTCAATACTTTTTGAAGAGGCACGCCAGCCCGGAGGAAGCAGCACTCGCCACAGGGGAAGATTTGGACAGTGACAGAGACAGCAGCTCGGAGGGGGAAGTCAAGACCCCGGA
>NW_015163144.1:302812-350779 GCF_001447785.1 Gekko japonicus
TCACAGAAAACAGAATGGCAGCTTGCTGACAATAAAATAGAAAAACACCAAATGTTGCAAGATAAAAAGCTAATGATGCTTCAAATGGAAAAATCAAATTTGACTCTCCGATTTCAGGGCATAAAAGAACTGGGAAAAGAGGATCTCCGAGGTATTTTAGCGGAAGCCTTGGCAACACTCACCGGCTGGGAAGCGGAAAAAATAAGCGAGGAAATGGATCTGGTTTACAGAGCCTATTCCAATTTTACAAGGTACGAATGAAAAGGAAAGCATACAAAGGACTGATATTCTTGCAAACTAACTATCAAACTAACTATCGCTGGTTGATTCCAGAAGGGCTTACTTTCAAGTTCAAAGATAAAAGAGAGAAGATTGATTCCATCTTCAAAGCTCAATACTTTTTGAAGAGGCACGCCAGCCCGGAGGAAGCAGCACTCGCCACAGGGGAAGATTTGGACAGTGACAGAGACAGCAGCTCGGAGGGGGAAGTCAAGACCCCGGAAGATAAAGGAATAGGAAAGGGTCTGTCATATAATCTGAGAGACGTTAAAGGGAGGCTGCACAAACCATGAAGACAAGTTCGGAAAGCACTTGAAAAGACTTTACTAACAAAAACCAAAAGGACACTACTAATCCATTAACAATTTTTATTTTCTTTACAGGTAAAGATGAAAGATGACTGACAACTCACAGAAGAAGCCAAAAGAAGATTTGTGTATTACTCATAAAAGATTAACATACTAATAATAATATCACCCAACCTTTTCTTTATCCCACTATATACCTTCCCTTTTCTTATATGAAAAAAGAATAAACTCTCTTCTTTTTAGAAGAGTCAATAAAAAAATAATAATCATAACATAGTATTCCCCATTACTATGTATGGCTGTGAAAGTTAGACAATGAAGAAAGCTGACTGGAAGAAATTTGATTCATTTTAAATGTGGTGTTGGAGGAGAGTTTTAAGGATACCATGGACTGCCAAAAAGACAAACAAGTGGGTTATAGATCAAATCAAGGCTGGACTATGAGGAGGAGAGGAGGAGGAGACTAGATTTATACACCACCCTTCACTTGGAGTCTCAGAGTGGCTTACAAACTCCTTTCCCTTCCCCTCCCGTCCCCACAATATACACCCTCGTAAGTAAATGGCAAGTAAACAATCAAAATGTTCAAATTCTGCAAGAGTTATGATACTCAAAAAAGTCTGCTCCCAGTCCAGAGTATATAATCCAAATTCATAAATATGAAATCCAAGACGAGGCTTCCGGATTTGATTTCAGCCATTTCGAATAAACACATCTCTTCAGTGTTTTCAAGACATTTAGAGCAGTTAGGAGCAATGAGGTGTAACCCCAAGGTAGAGTATCAGTAAAATATATTGTTAACATTCCAATATACAAAAATAACTAGAAAGGTATATTACAGTATAAATTGTAAAACATTCACCAGCTCCATTCACAAAAATACATGTAATAATGCACAATATTAAGGCACCGATCCAATTTCTTACAGAGACCAACGGTTCAAAAGATTTCGATAGATGGTAAAACTATAACTACATCAATGAATTGCCACAGCAAATTGACGCTGAGTGCCCAAGACCAGGGCACCCACCCAGAGCCTCTTTCTAGAGCTCGTTGTGTTTTTCCCCACGACGGTCCTTATTCCTAGTACGCAATAAATACACCAGAGAAAAAAGAATGGTGCATACAGCAGGCACGCAAATCTAAAGTCAAGCTTAAAGGCTTGACTGCTCGGATTCTCTGCAATAAGCTGTCCATGCATAATGGGCCTACAACATGCATCTCACAAAATTCCTAGGGACAATTGCCTGATAAACATTTATTTAAATTTTCAAACTGCCAAGTTTGCCTGGTATTATATTGGCAATGGAATCAATGAGTTTTCTGAAACAATCTTTAAAAATGGAAAGCTTTTCTCAAAGAAATAAAGTGCTGTAACATTTTCTGCCCCACTTTGCTTCTGAAACCTTTAAAAACCCACAGAATAACAAAGACAGCAACTGTAACAAACCAAAACAGCCAAAGCCACTAGACCAAAAAGCTGGTCTTTTTCCAAACAGAAACTATACACATGCACCCCATTCTCAGGAGCAGATCCCTTAATAAGTTGCCTAGAAATATCATATAACCAGGAAGTATCTTTTGTCCAACTTATTTCCTTCTTTGTTGTCTGATGTCAATTTGCCATAAAGGAAAGAGGCCATAAACAGTGGGAAAAGAAGCAGAGACATCACATTGTTCCATGGAGGCGTGTATGAATGCAGCTTGTACGGTTCTGCTTATAAATGTCCTAAAGAGGTCAGACCCAGACACAGAGAGGAAGTTTGCCGCAGGCAGATAGACTGATGGACAGGAAGAGGAAGCCCGGCTGAATGTTGTCAGCTGCAAGAGAACTTCCTGACTTTTTGCTTGTTTTTCAGAAAAGAGCATTTCAGTCCCAGCTGTTCCAAAACCCAGCTATGTCACCTTCCCTGAAGTGCTTGTCTATTTATGATTCAGTCAGAACATATTACTTTAGTTTCTAATATACCTCTGCAAACTAACAGCAGGAACTTTACGAAGTACATTTGTTAGAGCTATGGTCCGTTTGGTCTTAGAGACATAATTATCAGCCTGCTCTGTTCTAGGAACTTGGTTGTAGAGTTTACTAACTCTAGATGGAGCCTGGAGATCTCCTGGAATTCCAATTGATTTCCAGACTACAGACATTAGTTCTAGGGTTGACAGGTCTCGTTGACATACTGGTGGGGGGCGGGAGGGAGCCTTTTGGGAGTGGGGTGGGACTCCATGACCTGATGATGCCATGCGGAAGTGACTTCATCATGTTGGGGACACTGCACGGTGACCCTCTGGTTTGAGGGCATAACTCTATGGTAAACTTGTCGTCACACCATAGAGTTTTGCCCTCAAACTATACAGTTTTGCCCTCAAACCAGAGCATTGCCGCACAACATCCCTGACATGATGATGTCACTTATGCATGACATCATTGCATCAGGGATGTCACCTTGCAACGTCACCATTTGGGGGGGGCGGGGTTTCCCCTGGGGGCCAGCTGGCCGGTGGCAGGTAGAAGCCCCCCAAACGGGGGGATTCCTTGTCTGGACCTGTAGAATGGCAGCTCTAATTAGTTCCCTTAGAAGAAATGGCTGCTTTGGAGGGTAGACTTTAAGCATTATATGCCACTGAGGTTCCTCCCCCAAATCCTCTCTTCCCAGCCTCCATCCCCCAAATCATAATGAATTTTCCAACCTGGAGTTGGCAGCCCTTCTAAGTGTCAGGCAGAGAATTTGATAGAGAGCCTTGATTAGGAGAGAAAACAGGTGAAAATAGGTTAGTTGTCAGGAAGAAAAAAAGGACCACATATAAATACAACAGGGTACATTTTTAAACTTATTACAAAATCCATGATGTAAGGAACTTCATTCCAACTATTAATGGATGGCTTAGACTGAGTCGATTGAAATTGAATCCGACAAAGACGGAGGTCCTGTGTCTGAATCGGAGTGGTACGGGGGTAGGGATTCTACTCCCGGCCTTCGGTGGGGTGCCACCGGTGCCAGCGCCGAGGGTCAGGAGCTTGGGAGTGCTCCTGGATGCTTCCTTAACAACAGAGGCCCAGGTAGCAGCCGCTGCCAAGGCAGCCTTTTACCATCTTCGGCTGATTAGGCAGTTGGTTCCCTTCCTCGAACTCAATTATCTGGCTGCAGTGATTCATGCTATGGTCACCTTGTGGTTGGACTACTGCAATGCTCTCTACATGGTGCTACTAGGAATTCATGGGGCTGCCCTTGGTGCAACTCCGGAAGCTGCAGCTGATGCAGAATGCGGCGGCCAGGCTGTTGATGGGCCTCCCCAGGTGGGAGCACATCCAGCCTGTGCTTAAGACTCTGCACTGGCTGCCAATAGCATTCCAGATTCGCTTCAAGGTGCTGGTTGTGATCTTTAAAGCCCTTTATGGTCAGAGACCGGCCTAACTGAGGGACCGCCTTTCCACGCATGTTCCCCAGAGAGCACTGCGATCAGGATCCCAAAACCGCCTGGACCTCTTTGGCCCAAAGGAAGTCAGCTTGATGGCAACTAGGACCAGGGCTTTTTCGTTTGTAGCTCCGTCCTATTGGAACGAGCTTCCTGCCGAGATCAGAGCCCTGCAGGACCTGTCACAGTTCCGCAGGGCCGTGAAAACAGAGCTTTTTAGGCAGGCATTCCGTTAGGAGCAGCGTCTTACCAGCAGCGCCCTGTGTGAACTCCGACCCAGCATGACTTAGCGCGGTGGCACCGCGGAATGTGTCCTTAAACTGCACTTTATTTCTATCGCCACCGAAGTGATGTTTTAAATTGATTTCTCTGTGTTTTAAATGATTTATTGTATTTTATCATTTGTAAAATGTATATTGGTCATCAGTTTTGTGGAAGCTGTCCTGAGTCCGCCTTGGCGGGGAGGGCGGGGGAAAAGTTAAAGTAACAAATAAATAAATAATTATTCAAAACAAAGCATTCTACCAATTAACACAACCCCTAAAAGTCATAATTCCAAATGAAAGCAACGGAATGAGATTTTCAGCGAGATTTACGCAGGGTTATTCAAAATTAAACCCATCTGTATTCATGCCAATGTGTCTTTTACATGAAGGGTTGCCAGCTCTGGTCTGAGATATTCCAGAAGATGTGGGGGCAGTGACCAGGGATGGGGGAGTTTGGGAAGGTAAGAGAGCTTAGCAGATATGAGATGCCATAGAATCTGCCCCCCCACCCAGCTATCATTTCCTCCGGGAGAACTGATCTCTGTAGTCTGGAGCAGTGTTCCCTCTAAGTTGAGTTAGTGTGAGCTAGCTCACAGTTTTTTAGCCACCGGCTCACACATTTTTGTCTTAGCTCAGGAAGGATGGCTCCAGAGTCAACTAATTTATGCAGTAGCCAAATCGTTCGCTCACAACTTTAATGCCAGTAGCTCACAAAGTTGGAAGCTCTCCATGTAAAATTTGCCCTTGAAAGCAAAACCCAGCAGCTCAAAATCGGCCGGGTGGACAGGGAGGAGACGGAAGGCTGACTTAATGTCACATTTGCTCCCTTATCTTGGTATACTTGTTGACATTGTATTTGTGTATCTTGGAAACCCTGGGTACAGCAACGGTGCCAGGTTTAGCCCTGAATGTGACAGGGTTGACTAATCACAAGGAGAGAGAAAATTAAAAACAACAATTAGGCATGTGCTTTCAAAGAAAAGGGAAGTCAGTGTGATACCAAAGGGGAAGTCAGTAATACTAGGAAATTTCTGGTCCATCATATGCACCCTGTGATCCAGTAACATTTGAAATGATTTCCAAGTAACATCTTAAAACTGATACCAATTTCCTTTTATGTGCCAAAGGAAAACAACAAAGAACTAGTTTCTGATTCCTAATTCCCTGTTTAACACGAAAGTACATAAGCCTCCTGAACTGGATTAACCAGAGACAATTCTAGAGCACCTAGAAAGAGACATTTTCCAACTGATGAGATTATATAATTGGGGTTGACCCCAGCTTCTATTGGGGGCTGGGAGGAGGAACAAATTCCCCAGTTCATGGCTAATGGCAAAACAGTAATATAGGCCCCGGTCACACAGCAAAGTTGCCACGGGAGAGGCACGGATGGTGGGCGGATTATCCAGGCGCGATCACACCCCAACATCTGGGAAGTGGAGTGCACCCGTGGCTTACCGCCAACAATGCGCCTTAAAAAACTAGTACCTCCAAGGTACTAGTAAACGTTTGCCACGGGCTGCCTCCAGACGCCCGTGGTGTGATCGCGCCGGTGTGCGGCATTCCCCTCCAGTCCCCTGTTTACCTGCCGGCACAGAGGGAAGGACCTGTGGTGTGCCGCTGGCGCATCTGATCACGTAATCACACATCAAACTGCCCCAGGGCAATTAGCCACGCCTCCCCCCCCGCGATATCCGACCCGTGTGACCGGGGCCATAGTTGGTTTGGGCACATCGTATCTGAGTGACTTGTGCAAAAACAAAATTTAGGGCTTGGTAAAATCCTAGAGCACCTGGAAAAAGTCAGTTTAGGGGTGTATGATTTAGGGCAGCTAAAAGATTATTTTAAAGTGTAGTAGTATATAAGTTTGTGTTCTTAGTTCAAGCTGGTCGGGTATCTCTGTGGTGAAGAAGCAACTGAGAACCGGGATTCAATTTCCGTTTGAATGTTGACCATAACAAACCACTCTCAGATTCTCAAACATAAACATGTATATATCTCTGCCAGTTCCCCCTTTAAAAAAAAAAACTGTACACACAAAGAGAAAAGTGCATGATATCACCTAAGTCCTTCCTTATTTCCCTTCAGCCTTTGAAGCTTCTACAGAAAAACTCTGATCAAAGTCAACAAGGGAGCTGGCCCAGCCTGGAACATTGCACAGCTAATTGCATGTGACACCAGCCAGTTTCATTCATCCCTGAAGACAAACTTAAGAACATTCAAAGGAAGATTCTGAAGCCAGTTAAATACGGAAAATTCAACAATATCTTTGAGTCATACAAGAGAATTTAGGAATCGGCATTTCCATTACTACATTGCGAACACAGAATAATCCTGAAATGTGAACTCAAGCAGATTGTCCTACTACCTCTTAAAAGTTTCAGCTTTTAAAAAAAATCACAAAACCTCCAACATGTTTTTATCCCTCCCAAGGTTTGGGAAAATACTTAATACTTCTATGTTGACATAGAAAAGAAACTGGGACTTTTCATGACAGTATCAGACTACTTCATTTTGCTTATCTTCCAATCTGCTTTAAAAAAAATGATTCTCAGATCTGGAATTAGAATCAGGACATTCTCATAAAAATACATAATTGGCTGGAAGAAACGGATCGGGGACGGGTGCGCGCCGCTTCCGAGATGTTGCGGTGTGATCGTGCCCACTTGATGCGCCCCCGATCCGTCCCTCTCATGGATCAAAGCCTCCCGTGTGACCGGGGCCCTTGTCTGTTTGTAAAAGCCTTTTCCTGAACAATTCCATTTTACTACCGCCCTATTCACTTTATAAAAATGCCGTCCTGAAAATTCTGTTTTTCACATTCAGTGGAACAGTAGAAGTGTGGGAGCCGTCCTGGCCTCCGCAGGCAAGCCTAACAGAGAATGCTCCTGTTGTAGACAGCTGCTGAACTTACTCATTTGCAAGGTGGCACCTTCAGCAGACTTTGCAGAGATGAGCACAGTTATCACAGTGGGGCATATCTCTTATGTATGTGGGTCCTAGGCCCTGAAGGGCTTTGTAGGTGATAATCAATACCTCGAACTGAACCCAGAAACTAATTGGTAACAAAAGGGGAGATTGCAGAACAGATGTAGAATGCATACTTCTCCTAATTTCTGATCTAATCAAGCTGTCGAGTTCTGCACCAGCTGGAATTTTCTCTTTGAGGCCAGACTTATTTAGTGTGCAGCAGCACACCAACATGTGCCATGGACTACCTTCCTAATAGCAACAGTTGTTGTTGTTGTTCAGTCGCACAGTCGAGTCCAAAGGGAGCACTGACTGGAAAAGACCCCGATGCTGGGAAAGATTGAAGGTCAAAGAAGACGGGGACGGCAAAGGATGAGATGGTTAGACAGTGTCATAGATGCAACGAACATGAAATTAAGCCAACTTCAGACGATGGCGGAAAACAGGAGGGCCTGGCGAGATCTTGTCCATGGGGTCGCGAAGAGTTGGACTCGACTGTGCGACCGAACAACAACAACTGTTGCTATTAGGAAGGTAGTCCATGGCACATGAGTATTTTGAAGTGCTGGGGGGTGGGGTATAGTCCGTATCTTACGGCTTTTGCATGTGTTTGTTTCAGTTCAGGTAGCCCTTGCCAGCATGGTCTCAGTGATTGCAGCAGGTTGGATGAAAACGCCACCTTCCGCAAGCAATTTCTGATGGTTCCCTTTCCCACTGCACGCCCCCATGCTATATCCCACACCATTCCGAAAGCTTCTCTGGCCCTTGGGAATGGCTTTTCAGCTGCAGCAGGAAGGGAAGGCAGGAAAGATCCATTCCCTGAGCTGCACTCATGTTTCTTTGGATCCAATCCATTGTGGGCTGAATAGGTGGCTTTAGCCATGTGTCTTCTGATCTGAGAACTGGCAATTTATTCAGGTCCTTATTAGCTTATGCAGAGAAACTGAATGACTAAAACACAGTTTAATCACTTCAGCTTTCTCCTAACTGAAAGTTCATCCAACAATGAATGGGGAATTTCTAGGGGAATGTAAGAAACTGTGGCAGCAACAGACTTGTGCAGAGACTTGGTATATTACAGCTGATGCAAGCAAAGCATCCTTTCACTTCCTAATAAAAAAGGGGAAGAGATGCAGCAGCTGCTTTGGAAAGGTAAGGCATTGTTAAATACAGGGGTCGTTTCGTAGAAAAAGAGCTAGGGGAACTCATTAGCACAACTCATTAGCATACGCCACACCCCCCGACATCACCGGAAGTGTGTCATAAGGCCACACCCCCTGGCATCGCCGGAAGTGTGTCATAAGGCCACACACCCCGCCCCCAACGGTCCCGGCCACCGCCGCTGGCCTTGCAGCTCCACTGCCAAGCCCCATGAGGGGCCCGACGGTGGACCTGCAAGGCCAGCGGGAGTGCAAGGAAGCATCGCAAAGGCCCTCCCTGGCCCCAGGCAGGCAGGAGTGGGGAGAGGCAGGGAGAAAGCAACTTACCCTCCCTCTTCTCCTGCCTCCTCCTGGCTGAATGAGGGCCGGAAGCGGGGTGGCCGGAAGCAGGGGGCGGGGCTTCGTCATGTGCCCTGCACCCCCGTACCTCACCCGGGGGAACTGCGATCCCCCGCGATCCCCCCCGAAATGACCTCTGGTTAAATAGTGGGTTCCATGGATGAGCAGACCCCAAGTCTAGTGATCAGCTCTACTTTATTAGTGATTTCAGCAAGGACAAGACTGAACTCCAGGGCTGCTGTCCTGTTTCAATAGCATGCAGTTGCCACACCCAAACACACCCCACTCCCAACGATAGGCTATTTACATAACATCACTTCTTGATTGGTTACTTCCAGAGTCCTGGTGGGCTATTGTTCTTGGGCTCCAAGCTCAGCCCGTCTCTGGTAGAACAGTGCTAGAATGTTTCAGTCCCAATACATAACAAGCATATAAAGCAGAGCCCAACACACAGAAGACATTATTTCAGCAATCAGCATCTACCTACATGCTGCACCCCGTGAAAGACAATCAGGAGTCATTTCAGTTATAAAAGATTCAGAGAAGGGAGAAGGGGTGACAGCAGGTCCTACACTGTAGCAGCAGGGTTTGATTTTAACACAAGGAAACCATTCAAATGGAAAAGGAACTAAAAATATGCACCTTAAAGGACGGGAAATTATATGGGGGATCCACAACATGCTGCTGAGGGTAGGGGCATTCTCTAGCGCTCTCACACATACTTCCCCTATCTGGCTCTCCTTTCCCCTATCCCTTCATCGTCTCCTGCATTCTTCTCTGTGGTGTATCAAGTCCTGACAAGTCCAGACATGCCCAGACAAGTCCAGAGACAAACGTTGAGCTTCGCTCCAAGAGACAATTGACTATGCGGATCCTAGCCCGCTCCAATCAGGGGGCTAGGTTCCTGGCCGAGAGACAATGGGACTCTCAGCTGCTGTAAATAATTTATTGGGAAGTGGGGGGGGTGTGTGTTTTGGGTGGCGGTTTCTCAGGGAATATAAGCCGGCCTGCGAGCCGGCCAAAGTCGTCTTGTTCCTGATCGAATAAAGTACGCTTTGCTGAAATCACTCTCCGTCTGCGTACTTTTCATTCTCTCTTTTCCAAACTCCAGAGCAGAGGCAAGGGGGAGGAGGAGAGAGAGGAAGAACAGAATAGGGAAACTATTTTAAACAGTACCAACTAAATTTTCTGAGTGCAAAAAATCCAGACAGCGCCATTTCAAAAATGCACAGGTTACACACACTCTTTGGAGCACATCGTTGTGGTGGCTTCCTTCCTAAGAGCTCAATTCAGCACTTTTCATGAATGTCCTAAAACATTCTGGAAATAGGAAGTGTGTGTTTTCCATGAGGGATCTGACACAAATCTTGTAGGCAATACTTATCCTTCACCTCTGCCTCATGCAGGAAAAATACAGAAATATGGCATATACATATACTGGAAACTCTAGCTATATTAAACTCCTCTGCTCTCCTTCTCCTCTTAATACATTCAATTTTTTATTCTGAACAAAACATGTGATGTTCCAGACCCCCAAGGTTTCACACTTCACATTCTCAGCTGACTTTGGACAGTGTCAGACCTGTAGAGCAAATCAGCCTAGATTCTTGAGCTAGCCAGTTTTGTGTGTGATATTTCACTTTTGGGCATAGATGACCTTTTCATTCAGTTTTATTTCTTTTACAAGCAGGGCATGTATGCTGGTTTGCTTGTCAGGAGATGTTAGCACTTTAGACCCAGGCATAAACACACAAGAAGGAAAAGCAAAACTGATTTGGTGAAGAGTTTTCAAAGAAAGGGATGCTTCAGGCACAACCTAAAGTTTAACTGGTTTTTGGTGACTCTTGCACCCACTAGTGAAGAATTTACAGAGGACTTGAAGAGACCACACAGACTTAGTGACTTAGAAATAATGTATTTGGGAGCAGGACATTACATTTTTCATTCTCAGGTCTACATCTGGTTGGTCTGGTGGACAGTCCTTATTAGCAGATTGAGGATGGCTGGGAGTCAACCAATGATAACAAAACAATGGGGGGAGAGGTCACTACAGGCCATGCAAGGTATACAACAGAATCCATGTTTTCAGTGCATAGACAGAACGAAGTCTTCCAGATACCTGCTTTCTGTACATCTTCTGCCTCTAGTTTTGCACAGCTGTACCACATTATGTATGAAGATATACCTGGAGAACTTGTAAGTAGGATCTTACTATGTAGTGCTTTTTTTGTGAAAAAACGGTGCCCATACTCCTATATATGGTTAGAGCAGGGGTGGCCAAACAGGCTTAACATAAGAGCCACATAGAATAAATGTCAGATGTTTGAGAGCAGCCAAGGCATGAACAACTAGTACACACGTTTTTATTGAACAATATGCAATTTTGCTTTTTATTAACATTAAACGAGGCTGCCAAAGATAAAAACAAAAGGGGTAAAAACAGATATTGATAGTGATATTTATTTGTCCAATGATATTTATTTGCTAATGATATTTACTTGTCTACGAGAGAGAGAGAGGTGGAAAGAGAGAAGGAGAGAGAAACAAAGAAAACAAATAAATGGAGGAGGGGAAGGAAGAGAGAGAGGAAGGAAGGAAGAGAAAAAGAGAAAGAAAGGTGGAAAGAAAGCAAATAGATGGGGAGAGAGGGAGGAAGGAAGGAGGAAAGAAAGAGAGAGAGAAAGACAGCAAATAGATGAGGAAGGAGGGGGATGAAGGAAGGAAGACAGAGAAAGAAAGAGAGAAAAAGAAATCAAATAAATGGGGAGGGAGGAAGGAGGAAAGAAAGAGAAACAAAGACAGCAAATAGATGGGAAAGGAGGGGGATGAAGGAAGGAAGAGAAACAGAGAAAAAGAAATCAAATAAATGGGGAGGGAGGGGGAGGGAGGACTGAAGGAAGGGAGAAAGAGAAAGGTTGAAAGAATGAAAGAGGTAGAAAGAAAGGAGAGAGAAAGAAACAGAAACAAAGCAAAGCAGTTCCAATAGTATGTCAAGTCCTGGACGCAATCACTCCCACAAACACTCTTGTAGCAGTAAGGTTTGTTTAAGAGATGAAGAGGTTCCAAGCATAGACAGCTTCTATGTCAGAACTGGTTTCCAGATGCTAATTCCAACAATATACTGGAAGTAGGAAATCCCCCAAACGCCCATCAACCAATCAATGCTCCCATTCAGCCCGCCAAACATCTGCCCTGCCCATATGACTACCCCCAACACCTGCAAGCTAACAGTTACATTATCTAGAAGCTCCTCAGACTACAAGGTCAGACAGAACGATAAGATCACATACTTCACAAGTTGTTCCCAGCACACTCAGGAGGCCCATCCCGTCCAACACTTTGTGTCACACAGTGGCCAGAAGTACCAGGTGCCATCAGGAGGAGGTGGGCCGAGGAAGCAAAGATGACAAACAGCAAGACATAGAGCATGAAACATGTGAGCTATGAAAAAATATGTCTGAATGTGAGAATATACGTGAAGCTATAATACAACAAACGGAGTGTTAGCAGGAGAAAACACTTGCCAAGCGAGGCTCGAGCTTGACAATGAGAGGAGCTGTCATAATAGAATTTCTAATCCGAGAAAGATGTTCAAGAATTCTGACTTTAATCATTCTCATGGAAGTGCCAATATATTGTATCTTACACTCATATCCCAAAATTTTGTTGTAATCTTGTTCTTACTGTTTCCTCCAGGGCAGCTGGTTTTTATTGTCTGGAGATCAGTTGTAATTCTAGGAAAATTCCAGGCACCACATAGAGGCTGGTAACCTTAACCATATCCCCATTATCCAACAGTCCTACTGAGTTCAGTGGGATAAATTCCCCAGTATGGGTGCACAGGAGTGCATCCTTTGAGCCCGGTCCCACACGTGAGTACTCAGGAGCACTTAGCACAGGACAACAGCTTTAAAGGCCTACCTATCTTCCTTGACTCTGAATACAGAGTCCAATACAGGGCAAGGCACTAAGTAACACAGCATGGTGGTATCTAGCAGAGGAGAGCAGAAAAACCAGACCACTTGCAAGATAACTGTTGTATGCCTAGAGACACTTAAGTGGCTCCTTAATGATTGGAGTTAATTTAAAATCAGAGTGAGGCCATTATACGGAGTGGTGCACTAGTGATTTACCACTGACATAATTAGCTGCCAGCAGTTAGGCTTCTAATGAAAAGGAAATTTCAGCTCCCACTGACAAGTTCTTAACTATCAAGCTCTTACTGATTAAGGAGAAAGAGGAGCTGATATACAATATTTGTGTAATATGGAGTATGTTTGCTTTCAAATCACTTTTTTTCAATCCTAAAGCAAAGTAAAGCTCTGTTATTTACACAAAAGAAAATTTAAGCTGCATAACAGATTATGTGACATCACTTTCAATGTCTTTCTCACTAGGGAGTTCCCTTTTTTCTGAAAAGATTGTTGCTGTGGTAATGCTCCACAAAACACATGTTCTAGAGTAGTTAGAAGCAATGAGACTTTTCTTGGACAATTTTGGTTTAAGGCAGTGTAGATTTTAGTCCATGTACATATATGAGAAAATCTAATCTAAGACTCCAACCAGAAATGTTTTCTCTGGTGGATAAAATCCTCAAAATGCCCCCCAAATTTTGATAAATTTTGATTTATCACCTAATTTTCTTGTTCATACTTAAGGCAGATTAAAGAAATAAAATACAGTATAATACATATAATAAAAATACTTTCCGCAAATGGAGAAAAATGAAATGAAGACAGTATCCAGTTTACAGGGGCAAGGGAAAAGAAAACAGCCTACAATTTTCACATGCAATTAAATTACAACCATATTACCTTTATAAAAATTGCCCACAGACTCAGGCCAAGGGAAGCATTCTCAGCCTGAACCACAAGCCAGCCAAAGCTCTGGGAAAAGGGTTTAATTTTAGGTGACACAAGGCAGCTCTCCAAGGCAATCTCCAACCTCTCCCTCCACCCAGCAGAGGTATGCTTATGGAATAACAATGGGTTCTACCAGGTAAAGAATCTACATTTGTAAAGGCTATTCGGGGGGCCACCTGGCGAATAGCCCTTCTGTCTCCAGTACTTCACCTAGCCCTTTTGTGTGCACCTATGTCTATGTGAGAATCCTTTGTCTCCACAAATGTCTTTCCTGCTCCATTCCTCAGGATACCAAGATAAATAAATCACATATTCAAATGTTTAGCGATTCTTCCTGGTGCTAATCAGAGACCAATCTCCCCACCTTTTTGTCAGACTCCTGAACAAAGTTACTCTCAACAACACTCTCTTGCAGTGATTTGTTTATTGAGAAATAGAGATTTTTCAAGCTAAGAGTTCTGTGTCAGAACTAAAGTTCTAGCCCCTTGGTCCAGTCCAATCTTAACCACATTCAGCCTGCCTAGATTTCGCATGTTCCAGCCCCCATCTACAAGTCTACAGTTATTTTATCTATTGCTGCAGAGCAAGCACAGACAGCCGTCAAGGTCATCACTTGAACATCCCTGAGAAGGGAGGCAACTTAGAAAGAATTACGCAGCCACTACAATAAAGCCATTCTCACATGCATCCACTCACCCCCCCATGGAATTCCAGTGCCATCTCGAGGTTAACAAATAAAATGAAAATCATGGCAAACGAGACAGTGAGTTTGACACTTTTGTCTATACTTGGGAACCTATTCAACCTGCCCTGGCAAGACCATCAGTGGTCATCAAACCCATTCACCTAGCTCCAGTACAGCCACCCAGCACCTGGCTAATTCCATCATTGCTATTGTGAATCCAGACTCTGCCCCTCTGGAACCCCATTGGTCACACCTAGGTCTTGGCCCTCCTAAAACTACACACCTGGGGCACCCGACTGGTCCAGGTAATCTTTTGTCTCCAACAAGGACAAGCCCCTCAAGACCTCCTCTTGGTCTGCATTGTATTCCAAGGTCTATACCTATCTATGCATATGGCCATCAAGGTGTGCAGTCAGGACGACACCTATACTTTGAGTACAGCCCCATAGTCTCTTCTTTGGGCCTTCCCATAGTGCATAATGCTGGTTGTTGGCACTATTCGCTTCAAGGACTTTTGCACATCGGGACAGGTAGTATTACCCCATAACTGACCCTTCCAGTAATTATCTATCACCTCTGCTTTCTTAGTTCTATCTTGCTTGCTCTTTTTGAATGCTTAGTGTGCTTGTAATTAGGGAAACTTTTCAATAAAAACTATTTAATTTAGTCTTCAAATCTAGAGTCTTCCTACTCTACCTGACCTTGGTATAAACTAGTGTGCGGTCCCCGGTACCCTTCTGGCCTCCCCTACTAATTTCCCCGAAATCGAGGCAGGCCACTGGTGGTAACAGAAGTTCAATACGGAAGGTACACCTTTTGGAAGATGGACAGAGCATAGCAGTAAAGATAAGGTAGAAAGTACTGGAAATGAGGGTTTCCTGAAAGTATAGGGTTTGTTTAGTGGAAGGCGTTGTTTCTATTGAGATTTCAAATCTAAAACATGCTGGAAGGTTTTATATGGCATCCTGAGCCTCCAGCTTCATCAGTATATGCTCTGCCCAATTCTCCCTTAATGACAAATAAATAATTACCACCACATCCAGTAGAAAATACTATAAAAATACAGACTTTTTGCTTTCAACTGAATTATAGCTTTGTGTTTTGTCCAAAAGATGCATTTTGCCAGGCCCTTCATTTCTTTCACAGAAGGAAAAAAAAACTAAGGCACCAATCTGGTCTACAAGATTACTTTCTTCCACTGATCCTCTGGCATAGATACTTATTTATTGACATTATTTATAGTCTGCCATTCTGACTGAGACTGGTGGATTACACAGTCAATGCAATCAACTGGATGGGACATCTAATAAGCAATGACATTGCATAAATCTGAACAGATCACACATAATTAAGCATGGCACTTTAAGCAAGGAGTAATATATACAGTACACTCCCATGTAACAGCGTGGTTTGTCCCAACCTGGATGGCCAAGGCTTGCTTGATCTTGTCAGATTTTGGAAGCTAAGCAGGGTTGGTCCTGGTTAGTATTTGGATGGGACACCACCAAGGAAGTACAGTGGTCTCTAAGTACAGCCAGGCAATAGCAAACCACCTCTGAACATCTCTTGCCTTGAAAACCCTATGGGGTCACCTTAAGTCAGTTGTGACACGAGGACACACACACGCACGTGTGTGATTAGGCTTGCCAAGTCCCCCCGGGGGGCAGGGAAACCCCCACCCCAGAGGCCCGTTCCCCGCCGCCAGTGGATCGGGCCCCGGGGGGAACCCCACCCTGACGTGCATGTTACCCAGAAGTGAGGCGACCACGCCAGGCACACTGGGGGCGAGGCCACGGTCATCCAAGGGAAAACTCTATGGTTTTCCCTCGGATGGTCGTGGCCCTGCCCCCAGCGTGCCCGGCGGCATCACGTCACTTCCGGGTGACGTGCGCATGCACTCCAGCCGCCAGCCAGGAGTCCTCCGCTGCGGCTCTAAAAACACTTGGCAACCCTATGTGTGATATGGTAGTTAGAATGTTAGACTAGGATCTGGGATACCCAGGTTTGAATCCCAACTTTGTCATGGAAGCTTGCTGGGTGACCTTGGGCCAGTCATACACTCAGCCTAACATACTTCCTAAGGATGTTGTGAGGATAAAATGAAGACTGGCTTCGCGTCCCCATTAGGAATAAAGGTGGGGGTGTAAATTAATTAAATAAATAAATTTAAGCCTAGATACTGTACTCTAGATATGTAAAGTTCAAAGTTGTTTTTGGTTCCTTTATATACTGCACGTTAGGTGTATATTTGCATATTTATTCTTCGCATGAATACTTCCTTTAGAAATCTTGATTCACAACTATTAAGCAGGACACACTATCTAAACCTACCTATTTAAGATCTTACTTACTTAAATGAAACTACTCATTCAACCCAATGGCCTTGAGCAGTATCACACTAATAAAGTTAAAAACAATGCTAATAACCCAACTCCAGACTTGGATTCATTTATTTATTCATATTATAATATCTTGCTATAGCTTGAGGAAAGAGTTTTGCAACAGCTAAAGTCACTACGTGTTCAGTTCCTGCTAAGAGCACTCTGTTTCTCTCCAATAGGTATATTTGCCCTCCCTTGAAGAAGCAGCAAAATCCATAATTCTCTTGTACCTGAGCAAAACATATTCCAAGAGACAATGCTCCAAAATATCAATTTGCCCCAATTGACACTGTGATGATTCCTTGTGTTAGAGTGTGTGTCTCTCTTTAAATGTTTGGTTGCAGTGACTGCAGAGTAGAATGTTTGAGAGAGACATGTGGAGTATGATTGGTGGATGGCAGAGAGTGGCAGGAGCTGGTTTTTTTAGTGAATCTGTGTGGGTGTGTCAGTTATGAAAATCAGTTATGAAAGACAGTTGGGAAAAAAGCAGTTGAGGTTGTTCAGTGGAAATTCAGTCAGTGAGAGAGAGAGTCTAAAGAATCTGTGTGGAATCCGAGAAGGATCAGTATTTGTGTATTAAAGTGATACAGTTGACAAGCTCATTTACAGGAACCTTATTCCCAACCAGTTACATAATTACCAACCTCTTATTTTGTTCCCCTTTCAATAAATCCTCTCTTATTCAAGTTAATCCCAGAAGTCATATCCATTATTACTCAAGACCACAGAGACCCTTGAAAGCCTAGATCCTGGGTCACAATACCAACATAAGAAGCTGAGAGTGGATTTGGAATTTAGAAATTCCTGGTGGCAGCCGAAACTACCTATTTTATAAAAACCCAGTATAATTTAAGGAGAAATCTAGTCCTCCCTAATAGGAGGTCGTCACAGACACAAACACAACCTGAGTAGGAAAACGTCTTATAGTGACCATCCATTACCTGAGAAGTTATTGCATTTAATCTGACTAACATAGGCCCCGGTCACATGGGCCGGATATCGCGGGGGTGTGTGGCTGTTTGCCCCGGAGCGAACTACCGTGCGGCCGCCGGATCAAACGTCCCGCCGAAGTCCGGTGGTTTGGGGGGTGGTGCCGATCATACATCAATCCTGCGGCGCGGCAAAGAAGCGGCGCGGCGGGGGTTGTGGGTTTTTTTAACCCGAAGTGTGCACATGCGCCGTTGGGTGCTTGTGCGCATCCCGTGGAGACTTGGGGGAAAAAACCCTTTTCGCGACAGGACATGGACGGGCACCGGATGCCACGAGCTACCACCGGAAACATGATCAGACGCCCACCCTTGCCCCCGGTTTCCGGAAACTAGTACCTCAGAGGTACTAGTTTTTTACGGCACATCTTCGGCTGGAAGCCTCAGGTTCGCCATGGGAGCTCTACGCTTCCCAGATGTTGCGGTTTGATCGCGCCCGGAAAATCTGCCTATATTCCATCTCTGTAGCGTGGCTAATGCTCCATGTGACCGCAGCCATAAACACTTTTCTATATTGTGGAACAGTTAAATATTTTAAATATTCAGGAGAGACAGTTGGATATGACAAACCTACATGCTCTTTCATAAGAGATCATGAAATCCAGTTCATACAGATGGCTCAGAATCAACATTCAAGCAGCTTCTATTCCCTATGGCCTCAGGTCCTCCATCTGAATTCCCCAGAAAAGGGAGTTTAGGTCCAATTAACTGTAACCAAGGTCTTATTTAAGAGTCCTCCCTCAACAAGGAAGGATAACCAGTCTTATCAAAGACAAAGACCACCTTCAACCACATGAGAAATGCAGCAGCCCAGTCTTGGGCTTCCAAAGAGTGAATTCCCAGTTCTAACCACAGTGTAGTTCCGGCTACACAACCTGGAAAACCTATCTACTTTCAAACCTCATGTCTCACAAGCAACGGAAGTTTAATGCTATAGATGAGATATGCACACACAATTTGTACTTCTCATTCTGGGTAGGGTTTGTACTCTAAAACCTCACAGAACATGAAACTTGAGAACACTAGCTACTCTCATACAGGGGTCATTTCATAGAAAAAGAGGTGTAGGAGCTAACTAGCATAACTCATTTGCATATGCCACACCCCCTGACATCACCAGACGTGTGTCAGAAGGCAACACCCACCCCTCAGGCTCCACTGGACTGTTTTGGATTGCTACCTATTGGGGGGGGGGAATATGCAGATCTGCCCTTGCAGAGGAGAGAGAGCTTGTGCCTGACTAAAACTTGGTCTTAAAGGTGCCACTGGACTGTTTTGGACCTGGGCGGGGTGCTCTGCAACTTACCTGGCTGCCTCTTGCTCTGACTGAGGGCTGCTGGGAGCAGGGGGTGGGGCTTGTGCCCGCCCCCTGGGCTCCTTACTGCTGGAGCTCCGCTCCTGTGCGCTCCTGCAGGAAATGACCCCTGGTTGTAACTGCATTTTACTTTTGATAATTTTTAAAACCATTCTTGTAATGATGATTGACTTTTCAGGCTGTATTCTGAATTCCCTTTGGTGAGGGCCTTTGGCCACCTGCAATAAATATGTCTGTCACAGAGATCTCAAGGACTCAACTGTGCAAATTTATACCAATCCAAAGTCTTTTATTGGCATATAAATAAAGATACAGTAATCTAAATACAAAACCATGCAGAGTAAAATTAAATGTGCAAACTTATAAAACTAGCAAGTTTTCTGGTCGCAACTTCCACCCTTCCGGTCTGGTCCCGTCCCAAATCCACTCCTCAGGATTCCCAACGGAACGTTTCGTCACTTTAGCATCCCCTCCCAACTGCCAGCTGTGGGGAACGTGACGCTTCCCTCCCCGCAGAACACACCAAGAGCCGCGCCAACCCAGCGCAACAGTTTTCCTCCAGCCAATCGCGAGGGAAGTCCCCTCTTCCTACCTCCCATTGGCTAGAACGCGAGCATGTGACCGTGACGGATTCTGGAGGAGGCAAGGGGGGCGCGCTGTGGAAAAGTTGGCGGGGGCGCGCGCGCGCGCTGGCGAACCAGGCGGGGCTGCCGTTTATTTTTTTTTAAAAAAAAAGGAAGCGGAGGCGGTCATCGAAAGCCTGTCCGTCAGGGCGCGTGCCGCGCTCCAGGCGTTGGATTGGGCAGTTAAGGATTTAAAAAAAAAACAACGGCTGTACGTGCTGGCGCGGCCTCTGGTGAGCGACGGCGAGGTTGCCGAGTGTGCGCGTGCGCACGGCGGAGCGCTGCTCGCTCCCGGGGGCGGCCCCGAGCATGGACGCGCAGAGCGGCCGCGGCCTCCGCCCCAAGGAAGGCGAAGGCAGCGGGGTTTAAAGTGGTCGTCCGCACGTGAGGGGACAGCCTCTGCTCCATGCCGGCAGGTAAAAAAAGGAGGAAGCAAACGGGAAAGGTCCTTTTTTCTCAGCTTCTGCGTTTGGTCTTTCCGTCTTAGTGCCGTCGGGGGGGTATGAGCCGTGGCCACTGGTCTCTCTGGAGGGGAGGCAAGGAGCGGCTGTGAACTTAGAAGGGGGGTGGGGAAGAGGAGTGTGCGGCCGGGGCAGGCTGGCTCTGTCCCTCTCCTCCCTGCCTCACTCTTATTTCTTGGGGTCGTCATCAGTGTTCCCTCTAAGCTGAGCTAGTGTGAGCCAGCTCACAGTTTTTTTAGCCTCCGGCTCACACGTTTTTGCCTTCGCCCAGGAAGGAGGGCTCCAAAGCAAACTGATGGATGCAGCAGCCGAATCGCTCTTTCACAGCTTTAATGCCAGGAGCTCACAGAGTAGAATTCTTGCTCACAAGACTCCACAGCTTAGAGGGAATATAGGTCGTCATGTAGGACTGCCGGTTTGGGGGGGGGAATCTTCTTAGGTGGTGGAGAAAGCGCCTCTCGGCCAAGGAGACCGTCTCAGTGGTGTAACAGGTCAGTAGGGGAGGGAGAGAGGCGTTCTGTCCCGTAATGGCGCCAGTCCAGTGAGGCGCCAGTAATCCCACCAGTGTTCCTTCTAAGGTGAGTGAGTGTGAGCTAGCTCACAGTTTTTTAGCCTCCAGCTCACACATTTTGGTCTCAGCTCAGGAAGGATGGCTCCAGAACAAACGGATTTATGCTGTAGCCAAATGGCCTGCTCACCACTTTAATGCCAGCAGCTCAGAAAGTCGATTTTTTTTTTTGCTCACGAGACTCCACAGCTTAGAGAGAGCATTGAATCCCACCCCCCATTTGTGGGGGATTTGTTCTGGGGCAGAGAGCCAGGAGAGAAGGGAGTGTTGTTCTCTGTGTTATGAATTCAAGATGTTTGTTGTTGTTTTGTAGTAGCAGGCTAAGAAGTCGAAGTGGCACCTTGGGGGGGGGCAATTTTTTTTTTAGCCCCCTGAGGGGATTTTTTTATTTTTTTTTATAAGACTTCAAAACCTACTACAGAAAAAAGGGAAGGGGGACTACATATATAGGATAAAGCAAAGAACCCACTACTAACTAAAAACCCAAGAGAGGAGATCTTCACTGGCTTAGTTACAACGAATCTTCATTTCGTTTAGATTGTCATGAACTGAGTCAGACATTTATAATACTTTTGCTTTAACTCTTTAATTTAACTGTCTAGGAACTGTTCCCAGCACCTTAGAAAATTAATTAACACTGGAATAAATTTTGTTGGACTACCTGTTTTGCTGTTAATAACATTTTAAGTTACGTGTCTCTTGCTTCAGGAAGGGAGGATAACAGTTACCCATTCTTCTCTTGGGCATTGCATGCCTTCTGATGAATTCTGGGTTTTAGGAGCAATGCTCCCTCTAAGCTGTGGAGTCTTGTGAGCAAGAATTCTACTCTGTGAGCTACTGGCATTAAAGTTCTGAGCCAGCGATTTGGCTGCTGCATGAATTGGTTTGCTCTGGAGCCGTCCTTTCCTGAGCTAAGGCAAAAATGTGTGAGCTGGAGGCTAAAAAACTGTGAGCTATCTCACACTAACTCACCTTAGAGGGTACACTGTTTAGGAGTGGTTCCTTTAGTGTTTATGTGACAGTACAGAGTCTATAGGAGGGCACCTCTCTTCTGCTCTCCTCTACCATTGTAGACTTTCGTGATTTCTTGACTTACAGCAGGATGTTACTTAAAGGAGTGTGACTGCCTCTGAACATGGAGGCTCCATGTAGGTGAGTATCCCTATGATATTCAGTGTTACTAACATAGAAAGGCTGCTGCCTTATTGAGTCCCAGAAATGCCTGAGGGTATGGTTATTGCAGCTGTACTGAGTGCACTGACTGAATACAGAGCAAGGCTGCGATCACACACACTAAATAATCCACTTTCAATGCACTTTCAAACTGGATTTTGCCAGTTCACACAGTAAAATCCAGTTGTAAAGTGCATTGAAAGTGGATTATTGAGTTTGTGTGATTGAAGCCCTAATGTGGTTAAAGTGTGTGACTAGATGTCAAATCTGCAATAATTGCAGCCAAGAACTGTGGAATGTCTACTGATGCTAATACTCTGGATTCTTCTGAAATTTTCCATTGACAGAAAAAAAATTTATCAGCCAAGTGGGATTTCTTTGCTCATCCCAAAATCCTGGTCCTTGGGTGGGGAAAATAGCATGGTGGGTGAGAGTCAGTCTGCCATAAAAGGATGGAATTGGTGATATCTTTCCCTGCCCCCTACTTCATTGGCAGAAGTCCTCCTTGAGATCCAACCCCATGTATGCAGGTGCTTGCTATTAGTGTTTTAGGAGGTAGCTATGCTGAGGAAGGAAGAGATGGGATAGATAGGAAATGCCCACCCATACCAGTGGAAACGTGTATGAGAAGGTTTCTCTTTCTTATTAGAATAACAACTGAAATGGTAATTGACCTCCCTCCCTGTACTCTGCAAATTTGAGACTTGCCAGGCCGACTGAAGTGAATTTATACTAAAAGCCAAACATTGTCACTATTATATGTTGTCGAAGGGTTTCACAGCCGGAGTTCATTAGTTGCTGTAGATTTTCCGGGTTCTGTGGCCATCGTCTTAGCATTGTAGAACCTGACGTTTCGCCAGTAGCTGTGACTGGCATCCTCAGAGGTATAACACAGAAAAATGGAGTACTCTGTGTGTCAAGGTGAGAAGAAAAATGGTAGGCAGGTAACTTAGATCTACTCCAGAAGGCGGGGTAGGGCTGAGTCACTATCTTGTAGGAACTCCCCAGGCTATGAACATGCTAATGGAGGAGCTTTCCTGAGGAGGTTCTTTTGTATATGGATTGTTTCCTGAGGAGGTTTCTAAACTTTGTACAGTTTAGAAGTCTAATATAAGCTCTTTGGTCTTGTAACCCACCAGTCAAACAAATGGCTGTGACAGTTCTTAAGAGGCTTTATAGGCTTTTCTTGTATTGAACTACGTTTTCTTTTAAACCTAATTATTTTCAAAGATTACAGCTATAACTGAAATTTAAAACAACCGTTTTAAAAATAACTCTCTTTACCCACCCTTTGGCATGTAAGGGGTTTAGTTGTGTTACTCCAGTATTGTTGAATCTGTCACGGGAGACCCTCGGGTTAAGTCCTGAGTGGTGAGGAAGAAGGTTTTTGTTATCTAGTTTTCAGGTGCTTTGTACAGGGAAACGTATCTTCCTTAATTTAGGTGGCGCAAATAACACTATGGCTGACACAGCTTGTTTTAAAACTACCTCGTTATTATAATTTCCTTTTCTGTTGCCATTTTTTAAACTAGAGTTCTAGAAGCAATGAGAAGAGTGTGTTAACGGATCATTAGTTGAACCAAGTGTTCCATCAATGGAGTTTTAGTCTGAGGGTTGTTTGTTGTGTTGTACCATAAGTTAGTCACTCCAATTCAGCAGCTTAACATTTTCTGTAACAAACTATGGAATTTAGGTTAGTAGGTGTGACGACCTCTTCTCTGGGGAGGTCTGGTTTACCTTTAAATGTGTTCTTATGTTTTATTTTACTTTGGGAATCCAGCTGCCACCAGGAAATTTTATTAGGCTTTCCAAACCTTTTTCTATAATATTCCTATCACAGGGTAGGTGGATCGAGAGTTTAGGCGTTCAAGGAACTATGTGTTTCCTGAGGAATAATGGATCAGGCTTCTGGGATAAACTTAACTAAAAAGGATTTATTTGAAGAACAGAGTAAGAAGTTGTTTAAACTGTAATTGGTTTGGAAATAGGTATTTGTAAGTACTTGTCAACTGTATCACACTCTTTGTAACTTTGACTCTCTTTAAGAACTGTAGATTCACTTTACAAATATATACTCCTTTCTCTCTCACACTATCATGGCACAGCACTTTCAGTTCTCTCTCAGGGATTTAGGTATGTAACCTTATAACACTCTTTCTCCGAGACAGAACTTAACTGACTTTCTGCTTCTCTCACAGAAATCAGAACTCCAACTGCTTAACTGAACATCAACTGTCTGCCTAACTGTCTAAACTCTAACAGTCACTCCTGATAGACATTCAAATCATCCACACAGCATCCATTCCAAAACCCCTCCCCCTCTCTGTCACTCACCAATCACACCACTTGCCTGTTTCAACCACACTAGACTTTCACACAGCAATGTAAACCAAACTTTTAAAGACACACACACACAAATAAACATGAAATCGCCACAGTAGGTGACTGGATGAAATAATCAATGATAAATTAATACTCGCTTGGATTACAGGTAAACTTTTGGTAGACTTAAAAATCAGTATTTCTAGGTTAGCAGTGACAAGTTTAAGAAAATTATTGCTGTCTCTGCCACATGCTGATCTGGTATAGTTAACTTCTCATTGTTCTTTGCAAACCTTAGAAACCTGATGACCGGGGGTCATTTCGTAGAAAAAGAGATGCAGGAGCTCATTAGCTTAGCTCATTAGCTTAACTCATTAGCACAACTAATTTGCATATGCCACACCCCCTGACATCACCGGAAGTGTGTCAGAAGGCAACACCCACCGCTCAGGCTCCACTGGACTGTTTTGGATTGCCAGCTGTTGGGGGTGGGACGTGCAGATCTGTCCTCACAGAGGAGGTAGAGCTTGTACCTGAATAAAACTTGGTCTTAAAGGTGCCACTGGACTGTTTTGGGCCAGGGGGCTCTGCATCTTACCTGGCTGCTTCTTGCTCTGACTGAGGGCTGCTGGGAGCAGGGGGTGGGGCTTGCTGCATGTGCCCGCCCCCTGGGTTCTTTACTGCCGGAGCTTCGCTCCTGTGCGCTCCTGCAGGAAATGACCTCTGATGATGACCCAACTAATGATTTGATTATTTGCAGGCTTCTTCTCTGTTATCAGCACACATTGGGATCCCTTTTTCAAAGCGGGTGTAGTAAGCCACATAGGTGCCATGGCATTCGATTGAAATCCACTATTGGCTCTCACTGTGTATGGCTGCGGTGCATGGATGTAGTGTATCATCTTCATTTGCTGAAAGCACCTGCATTGGAAAAAGAGTGAAAACTGGTTACATTTTGTACGAGAAATAGTTATGATGACTCTGTTAGGGTTCCGCCCTCCAGGTGCCACTCAGCCAGTTACAGTTCTTGGGAATGAGTTGTTGGTTCCCAGCACCCAATCAGTGCATGTTCCAGTGAGAGCTCTCTCTCACACACAGAACCTTTATTGGCATGAAAACACAAAACATCATGGAAATACGGGAAAATACTAAAATGCATCAGTCACTTACACTTGGCTATTTAAGCCTCATCTTCTGATTGCATAATATAAAATTTTTGCAACAGCTTCCATTATTTCACAATTAGAATTAAACAGAAGAAAGTGAACAATTGAGTCATCAGAGTGCCAGCTCTTATCTTCTAGAAATGGAGTAATAAAACGAGATCGGATATCCCTATAGAGGAGGCAATGAAGTATGGTGTGTGTAGTGGATTCCTATATCTTTTAGAGAGCAAGGGCAAAGTCTGTCTACATATGGTATCTGGTGGTACCTCCCTAAAAGCACCTCTGATGGCAGAACATTAAAGCGTGCAGCATGTATGCCTTGTGATGATGTGGGGCTGTTAAACTTGACAGATACTTCGCAGTAGAGCCCATGTCAAAAGTCCCCAACCTGCTTAGGAACCTTCTGCTGGCTGCACGTTCCCTAAGTTCTTGCCTTTCGATGTCAAGAAATCCTTGTTTAATAATAGCATAGGCTTGTTTATCTGAAAAGGGGCTAAATAATCTGGGGATATTCCCATTGTAGAGAGTTTCTCCTCTACATATCTAAGCCATGGAGAGAGATGGGACTCAGTTAACATGTGAGTAATAATACTTTTAGCCTTAGCATGGAAATGAAGTTTAAGCAAGAACTGAGTTGTTATCAGCCATGATCTGGCCGATAGAAGCCTTTGATTGGTTTCTAAGCATAAAGCTGCATAGGGAACCCAAGAGGGAAGTCCAAGAATTTTCCGCAAGAATCTGAATTCTTTCCAAGTCCCCATTTAAGGCTTCAATCCAGATTGGTAAAAGCAGGTAAAAAAGTAGAATTAAGCTGAAATGTAGAAGTGTGAAAAATTCAGAGAAAAAGAATTTCTTCTAAAGGAAATACTGGGAAATTGAAATAAGTGTTTTCAGATATTGATACTGGCAATTTAAGGTGCTGTAGCTCTTGGAGCTAAAGGTAATGAAATTAGTGAAGTTAGCATTGCTAATACATTTGACTGGATTCTAAATGACATTTTTAGGCCTTGTTGCTGGAAAATGTTTGTAAATTTAACAGTATAGACACTAGCTTTAGATGCTTGATCTGCAGACTGAAAGGCTTCTAAGTACATTGCTCCTGTAGCATGGTGGGAGGGCTTTCTACAAAACAGTCTCTGACTACTCTAGCTTCTTGCTTTTGGCTTGGATTCTTCAATCTTTGTGCTTTAAGTGAAAAATGCTGATGAATGTTTGGAAATGTGCTTGCTTGCAATAGAGTTGAAAAGCAAGTTTCAGGTGATAGAGGCTTACATATTTTGCCCTTTATGACGCTCATGGTTAAAGTTCAGAATGGGAAGCGATAGATATTTCAGGCTCAGGTTTTTGAATAAACTATAGTTTGGCCTGATTTAAATGTGATGATGCTGGCAGAACTTACCTATGTAGTGTGGCATACCTGCAGCAAGGCTAGGCAGCTGTATGTGCAAAGTGGCCAAAATACAGTATTGAAACACTAGCACAATACCCATCCAGGATAAATCCCTGGTATACGAACACTGAGGATGGCCTAAGGGGGCCCATAGGAGATTCTGAGGTTGAGTAAAGTAGTGCAGGTAAGTTCTTTTATGCTAAGTTGTCATGACCCCAGCAGGTTGCCACCTTCTGCCGCCGCCACCCTGGACTTACCTTCCCAAGCCCCTTCAAATTGCCCCTTTGTAGCCGAGAAACATAAGCGTGATGACCAGGCAGAGAAACACTTAAACAAAAAGGGTTTATTATTACAGTACTGGGCAGGGGAAAGACAAGACAAGACAAGGTGCTTTAAAATGCATACGTGTTGAAAGGCCAAAAGAAACACAAAGTTAACACAGCTACCTATTACTCCTTAACTGTTACTACTCAAGTCCTACAGCTGTCTTATGCCAGGCTTCTGCCTGTACTCACTGTCTCCAGTGAGGGATCTTTCTCCCAGACCAGTCTCCTCAGTTTAGCTCTGTGAGAGACAAAGACCGCAGAGAGGAAAAGAACACAGTTTAACCGACCACCAAGTATATAAATAATCTCAGAGAATTCCTCGACCCCCATTGGTTACAGCTGGCACAAAGCCTTGTGGGGATTGTAGGCTGTCTGCTTCCCACTCCCAGGCAGGTCTCTTAGACCTCACTAGGCCCAGTCCTGCAGGAATCTCCAGAGGCCTACACAGATGACATAAGTGTTCAAAGATTTGTACTGAGATGGGAGTAAGATATAGATATGGCAGATCTGCTGTAAAGTTATTATGCTTGCTGTGTCCTCCTATGTATACTGGCTAAGAAATCAGTTTGTGAAATTCAGTAGGATTTATATACCTGTTTGTGCATAGAGCTGCAGTGGCTCAAGTGGTTAAGATGCTGAACTGTAGGCTGTGGAAGGTCAGTAGTTCAGCAGTTCGAGACCCGGGTGCCGCATGACGGAGTGAGCTCCCGTCTCTAGTTCCAGCTCCTGCCGACCTAGCAGTTCGAAAGCAAGAAATTGCAAGTAGATATATAGGTACCACTTCGGTGGGAAGGTAACAGCGTTCCGTGAACGCTTTTCAACTTTGAAACGTCTTCGGACAGCGCTGGCTCTTCAACTTTGAAACGGAGATGAGCACCGCAACCCTAGAGTCAAGATTCGACTGGGTTTCGAGCAAGGGAACCTTTAGCTTTACCTTGTGCATAGAACTGCTGTCTTGCATTCTGTAGTGGGGGTGATATAGAAGATGGGTAGTCATGTTAGTCTGTCTGTAGCAGCAGAAAAAAACAAGAGTCCAGTAGCACCTTAAAGACCAACAAAATTTGTGGCATGATATGAGCTTTTGTGACTCACGAAAGCTCATACTCTGCCACAAATTTTGTTAGTCTTTAAGGTACTACTGAACTCTTGCTCTTTTGTACTGCTATAGAAGAATTAGTATTTTTATAATAGAGGTTGTGCTTTTTTCTATAAATGAACTACCTTCACTTTTGCATAATATTGAGGTCTGCGTACTCTGCTGGGGTGATGGCTTATATTTCAGCTCTTCCCTCCCCTCATTGTGAGACAAATTGCCTTCTTTCTTAATAAATGTGGGGAATTATGAATATTAAATAGCAATAGGCATTAACTATGGGACCAATAACCTATGTATATGGGAGTTAAGATTTCCCAGAGTCCAGAAATAGACACTGAGGCTAGATTTCTAAAGCAGTGGTTTCTTTACTGAGAGATTCTCACACATCTATCTTATATATGTAAAAGAAAGTCCCTTCACTGTAAAATCTACGCCCAGGCCAAACCGCTGGACCTAGAGCCACCAAATTTGGGGAGAGAGCCCCTACTGTGGCGTAGGTGCTCGCTAAGAAGGGATTTTTAGAAATTCGACCCCTAAGTGGGTCAAAAAGGGGGGAAATGTGTTCCCCCCATTAATTCCTATGTTGCTGCTAGGCAGCTGCCTCTTTGCACCCTTGTGCCTATGTCACGTCTGGGCGAAAGTATAGTGCAGCATGTGTGTTTTCCCCACGGGAATGTTCCCGCCAAGAACTATGTGTCCCCTGCTGATTCACGGTAGGTACTTGGTAACCCTATGTGAGGGGGGGAATGCTTGCACGGTGGAAAAGGGAGCCCTTCATGACGTCTGTACAGGAATCTCCTGGTGGGTTTGCAGAGCATGGCTCCCTTCTAGGATCTGCTGCAGGCTCTGTGTGTTTAGGGATCAGGGCTGCTGGTCTGCCTTCTGACGCAGGCGTAGCTGCAGAGGTGCAGGAGCGAGAGACATCTTGTAGTCCATGGATCCACATCTGGCTTGGCACACTGTTTAAGTACAAGGTTCCCCTTGGCTAGGACACATGCCTTCAATCCAGTATAAGAGCACTGCTTCACGGCTACAGTTCTGTCCATTGCCATGTAAAAATCCACACAAGAGCTTACAAAAAGAGACTTCAACACAATAAGTAATTCAACACATGTAATCCATCATAGGAAAATACCAAAGTCCACAATTTCCCCAAGGGGAAGAACAAAGTCCAGAACAGGAATCTCTCAGAGGGAAACAAAGTCTGGAATAGATGTCCAACACTTTTCCTAGGTATTGATCAGTGTTTCGGACTTCAGGTCCTTCCTCAGGAGCTAAAAGCTATAAGAATATAAAATACAAAATACAATCATGCTTATAAGATACAAACATTTTTAGCCATTTTAACCACATAATATTTCACAAAGTACAAACATTTTATTGCAACCATTTTTATCCGCATTAAACACTTATTTATTTTTATCAACATCAAACACTTATTTTATAAAGTCTCATGCAGTCTTACCCACTACAGGAAGTCTCATTCTTAACAGGTAAACATTATTCAGTTTCTCTATAAAAGAGAATGTCTACTTAGAATTAATCATATGATTTGCAAAGCAGAAAATATGGACCACTACATAATCTACTTACATATGGGCCAGGTCTCCTAAGCTTTAGAAAGCACCTACAAAGGTTGGACCAAACATGCCTCAGAGTAACTAACCTACTGTTTCTATTTTATAAATCCACATTGAATACGTTGGTACTATCCTATTGAGTTTTAAAGTTGCAGCAACCCTATAAACCTATTTATTTAAAGTTGCCATCTCCAGGCAGCCAATTTCTGGAGATGTCCACCGAATATATATGAAATAATAAAGCTGCCAAGTTGATATAACATTAGGAGTCTTAAAGTAACCTGCTAGGTTAAATATAGGGGTTTAAAAACAGCTACATGTCCAGCATGTGTTTACCTTGTCACCCAGATGATAAAATTACTGGTCTGTAATGTCTAGATCATAGGAAACAAGATAAATCCAATTCAGAATTTAATTGACTATATTTCAACTTTTGCCAAACCTTTAATTTTTCCATTCCCAGAATATTTTTAAATGATAAATTTTGGGATCCAGATTTCTGCCCTTCAAGCTACTTTTCTGTTTGGAGAGATGTCCAAGATATTAGAACTGCCTTCCCAAGAATGGATGAATGATGGCAATATTCATTTTAATTAAAGGTAATAGAACTGGCATGATATTATTGTCAATCTGGATCTACACATCATGCTCTGAAGAAACTTTAAATGTTGTCTGTTATATTCATATGGATTTTTGCAAAATTTAATACTGAATGTTGGTCTGAATATTCTACTCTGGTTGAGAAATAGCTTGCCATAAATAGTTTGCCATAAGAGGACATTAAAATGGTATGTAATAGGAAGGAACATGCCTGGTCAAAAGAATTTGGTGGTGATTGTTTTATGAATATAGTCTGAAACTCAAATTGCTGGGCATTCACATATTCCTTGTAGTAGGCATTTTTTTCTTGATCTGGTAGATTTGCATTACTTTTTTAAAACTAGTTGACATGATGGATTACTTGAAATGCATAGCGATGCTACCCTACCGCACACTAGTTCAACACGTTGGCCAGTCAATGTTGTGTGTACAAAACAGGTTGAAGAGAACTTTGAAAAAGAATGGACTCTCAAAATATTACATGAATATGAATCTGGATTGTCACTTTGCAATTCTTTATGGTTGTTCGATGCCTCAAGTTTAGGGCTCCACAGTTTTGATGGTGGCCTGATATAAACCAGTCCTTTGTCTTCAGTGAGATGGCCAGTTCTCTGATTCAGAATAACTAATGGGCACTGAACATGTATTTCCCCAAATCTAGGTCTAATTACTGTTCAGGCTTAATTATTCATGCCCACAAAAAAGCTAGAATGTTTCTTCAGTTACACGGTGAATAATGTGGTCCTAAGAGAAGACAGAATATCATGTAGCCATGGCAACAACGTTTTGTGTGTAGGCTTTTTAATGTAGGAAGATGCAGGTATCCTTGCACCGTTTCTCAACATTTTCATCTAATTGCTTTAAATTAAAAATCCTTGAGTGAAGTCAGTGTGGGGACAGGGTGGGGGTAGAGGTATCGATGCTTTTAACTTGTAAACTTTAAAATAAAGGATTTTTTTCTATATAAACTACATCTGGATTCTGGGTATCTAAAAGCACAAGTGGTTTACAATCTGGGTCCCATTACTGAAAGGTAACAGAGATTAAAATATTGAGACATACTTGCACAGATAGAATTAACTGGGCTTGTTCGACTGAAAATAATTTATCAGTTTCTTTATTGTACTTTACCCTTTCTGAATGTTCTGGCCTATACGAGGCTAAGTGATGAAGAGAGATGCAAAAATAGCTACCTAATTCATCTTGGTGTACTGAACAACAAAAGATAATCACTTCAGTAGCTGAAGTGCTGCCCACACAAAGTTAGGCAGCAAATCATAATATAAATACTGTCACTAGTTCAGTGCTTACTGCCTGACCCAAGCTTTATGGCCTGCCTTGAAATGATTTGCTTGAATTAATATACTTTTGAATGATTAATCTGTACAGCCACCATTATTTCAAGTTCCATTAAAGGCAATACAGTTTCTATGTATAGGACTATGTACTAGGTGAACTTTTGATAGTGCATATTTCATTCTTTATGGATAGTACCTGTCCTTATTTAAAATTCTGATCCTTTTTCTGCAAGAAGGTTAACACTCCCTGTAATAAAAATGTAGTTACTTTTTTTTTTAAAGTTTCCTGCCTTTCTTTTAAAAACTGTTATGGTGGCTAACAATGAATTAAAACTGCAAGGCAAAACATGTTACAGTTAAAACTAGAAAGCAAAATAACTAGGAACCAGAGGTAATAAATATCAAAACTCTCATTAGATATTCAGATAAATCCTTCCTGACACCTGAAAGATGATATAACATTAGGAGTCTTAAAGTAACCTGCTAGGTTAAATATAGGGGTTTAAAAACAGCTACATGTCCAGCATGTGTTTACCTTGTCACCCAGATGATAAAATTACTGGTCTGTAATGTCTAGATCATAGGAAACAAGATAAATGTTTACCATCCACTTAACCTTGGATGATGGGATACCTGATGCAGTGACCCAGGAGAACTGTAAGGCCTGGTAGGTTCCTGTGGGAGTTGTCCTACTTCCAAGTCAAATAAGAATTTATAGGTAAAAAAACAAAACTGGAAGTGATCTGGAAGCTGGTGGAGATCTTGTAACTATGGCAGTTTCTCCAGTCATTAACTAGGCGGCTGCTGTGATGGATTGCACAAAAAAGCAGGCTTTTAAAAATGCTGCTTGTGTCAGAGACTCAGGGAGTTAATGAGTTAGTCTTCCATGGAGAGAAAAGCTTATGTGATTGGCTGCTCTGCTTGCTCTCTGATTAGCTAACATCAGCTGAGAGAGGAAATAAAACAGCTGATCTGGAGGGAAAAAAGGTCTTCCTCCTTTTGGTCTTCTATTGAAATCGTACTCTGGATCAGTAGCCAAAGAGTAAGATTTCGCCATCTACATATTGTTTGGATTTATTTATTTTAGGATATTTGTCCCACCTTCCTTAAACGCTAGATGGTTAACAAAAACAGTAAGATCAAATGGAGACATCTGAATTGGCTTCAAGTTATTGCTTTCCTCCAGTATCTGATAAAAATTGCACATCAGTTCACATTTTCAGTAAATAAAACATAAAGTTGTATTTCATAACTTGAATTTGAGTTTGAACTGCTATGCCTAAGCAATGCTTTCAGATGTTAAGGAGCATTTCTGTAACAGTTGTGTTTTCATGACAACTTCTAGACATTTTGTTCTGAAAGCAAGTTTTTCTGGGATGCTTAAGAATTTCAAATGTAAATTTTTACTTTTCCCCGGAAGAAACTGGCTTTTTTGCCTTACATGCTATAAACGGTGTTGGGCATGTTACTCCTTTCGCTTCCACATATCTGATAAAGCATTTAGTTCAGGATCCATTTGGTTAAATGTAAGCATTTAAGGATGCTCCCGAACTAGTCTGGAAAAGCATGATTTGTAAAATGTTGCATGCAAACACAATGTAAATCTTGGAAGCTGTTCGAGTCAACCTGTCTGTTATTCCTTTTACAGGAACTGTTGTGTCTCCTGTTGGATCTTTATTTATTTATTTATTTGATTTTTATCCCTCCCTCCCTGCCGAGGCAGGCTCAGGGCGGCTGAGGCACTCACAGCAGCCTAAAACTACATGGTGGGTTTATTACCAGGTGCATAGTGGAGATTTAGGATGGGGCGTCGAGGGAGCATGTTATCTGCTGTATACAGTTTATCTTGGTCAGAGGTCATTTCGGGGGGGATCGCGGGGGAACGCAGTTCCCCCGGGTGAGGTGTGGGGGGGCACACAAAGCCACACCCCCTGCTTCCGGCCGCCCTGCTTCCGGCCCTCATTCAGCCAGGAGGAGGCAGGAGAAGAGGGAGGGTAAGTTGCTTCCTCCCCGCCTCTCCCTACCCCTGCCTGCCTGGGGCCAGGGAAGGCCTTGGCGGGGCTTCCTCGCACTCCCGCCGGCCTTGCAGGTCCACCGCCGGGCCTTATGATGTCAGGGGGTGTGGCATATGCTAATGAGTTATGCTAATGAGTTCCCCTAGCTCTTTTTCTACAAAATGACCCCTGATTCTTGGTCAACCACGCACTGACTCCACTTTCCTGCCAAAAGTCTATTTCAGATTCCACAAAGCACAGGAAATATGTTTACCATCTTTCTGTCCGGATCAGAAGCATCCCAGGGAGAAGTTAGGACACACTCCAAATCAGAGGAGTTGAACTCATTTGTTACAAGGGCCAGATCTGACATAACTGTCAGTTTACTGGGCTGGACCATGTGTGCCATTAAATGTAACACGAGGTACTGGAGATACAAACTTTACAAAGGTGGTTTCAGATGCCGAATGGCAATAGGCTTGATTGGATTAGGTGTGATATGCAGAGGGGTAGTAGGCATGGAGATATCATCATTGGTAATGAGACAGGAAACCTAGGTCTCAGTTTGGTCCAAAAGGATTCTGTCCAGAAGGATGCAAAGAATAAATGGACACAAGTCTGAAGAAGTGAGCAGTGACTTATGAAAGCTCATCCCCCGCCACAAATTTTGTTAGTCTTTAAGGTGCTGCTGGACTCTTACTCTTTCTACAGCAATAAGAAACCACAACATTCAAAAAAACAGTGGGGGGACATTTTAACCTTCCAGGACATTCAGTTGCTGATCTAAGAGTAGCAGTTCTCTTACAAAGGCATTTCAAAGGGAGATTGATAATGAAGCTCAATGCATCTTCCTGGCTGAATTGAGACCTACGTTTCTTCTCTCATTACCAAGGGCAGCTATTGTTATTTGGTATCCTAAACAGCATGATAAAAAGTAGAGACATCACCCTGCCAACAAAAGTCTGCATACATAGTCATGTATGGCTGCAAGAGTTGGAGTATAAGGAAGGCCGAGCGCCGAAGAATAGATTCTTTTGAACTATGGTGCTGGAGAAGACTCTTGAGAGTCCCTTGGACTGCAAGGAGATCAAATCAGTCAATCCTAAAAGAAATCAACCCTGAATGTTCTCTGGAAGGCCAGATAATGAAACTGAAGCTCAAATACTTTGGCCCCCCAATGAGAAAGGAGCACTCACTGGAGAAGACCCTGATGCTGGGAAAGATTGAAGGTCAAAGAAGACGGGGATGGCAAAGGATGAGATGGTTAGACAGTGTCATAGATGCAACGAACATGAAATTAAGCCAACTTCAGAGGACGGCGGAAGACAGGAAGGCCTGGCAGGATCTGGTCCATGGGGTCGCGAAGAGTCGGACTCGACTGTGCGACTGAACAACAACAAATCTGAAAGTAAACAGCAGAGCAGGGCTTGTCAGAAGAACCTCCCTAAAGAAGTGTGCATGCACAGGAAATCTTCTACTTGGAATAATACTTTGTTGGTCCTAACTTGGGAAGAAAAATGTCTTCAGAGGCCGTAAGCTTGGCTATTAACTCCTGCATTGTTGGAAGCATACAGATCTCTTGGCCTTGATATTCCTTAGGAGATAACAGCACACTTAAGAGTGCAGCCATCAATGCAGCCTTTCTCAGAAATGCATCAGTAGAAGTAGTTTGTAAGGTGGCAATTTGGTCATTGCTCTCTACCTTTGTGCGACACGACAGTTGAAGCTGTATGCATCAGCAGATGTTGCCTTTGGAAGAAGAGTGTTGCAGTGTGTTGTCTTAGATGATGACAACCCACCCAAGTCTTAAGCGCTGCTTTGGGAGTTGGAAGCCCAATGGTGTCCTCTGCCTCAGAGGGAGAATGGACCTTTGGACACTTACCATGAAGGGTCTTCCTCCTCTGAGGAAAGGAGTGTCCTGGCCCCACTGATGGACCTCCTGATGGCACCTGGTATTTTTGGCCACTGTGTGACAGAATGTTGGACTGGATGGGCCATTGGCCTGATCCAGCATTGGCTTCTCATATGTTCTTATGAGGACATCTTGCCCTCCCTAGGTCTTCGTCCTGCTGCTGCTGCTGCTGCACTTTTCTTTCCTGTCTGCATCCTTTGTTGTTGCCTGTTGCAGTTAAAGTTTGTCACTGTTACTTTTTGAGTTTATTGATGTTATTAGGAAGTTTGTGTTCTACTGCTTCGTGAAGTCACCTGAACTGAAGAGAGAGGGTGTACCACATGCCAGACAGGAAGAGGAAGAATTTAGTTCCTGCCTCCACGATTGGATGGTGGGAAGTACCCAAAGATGTTCTCCTTTCCTCAGAGTAGAGGAACCCTTCAGGGTAAATGCCCAAAGGTCTGTTTTTCTCTTGATTCTGAACACTCTAATGTACAGAGAACATCCATATGAAGAGGATGCTGTCTCAGCTTGGCAATCAAGATAGGTGGTCACAGCAATAAATTCTGTAGCTTTCATTCCTTGTCCCCCACTCCACCAGATTAAATAACATTTTAAAAGTAGGCATTTATGGACAACATCTGGATGTATTACAGGGTAAACTTGGTTTCTATAGTTGGGGTGCAACTAACTTAAAATATTTGTGATTTCATAATCGAAGAATCTTTTTTCCCATACACATGCTACAAAAGTATAAATAATTCACTATTATTGCTGTTCAGACAAATATCTCAAGGCAAAATTTAAACCAATTATAGGAGTTGGGTACTTGAAGTTCTGTTTGTATTTGTATAGACCAAATGAACAGCTGATTTCAGCTGCATAGTAACTGGGGGAGTCTAGTGAATGCCAGCTGTATGGCAAATCAGATGAGTGGAAAGATCACGCTAGCTTGGCCAACTGTTTTAATTGAATTTTTAAGCAGGTTTTCAGAAAGTACTTGAATGACTTTCTAGCTTTTGAAGGCATGTGGTTAAATTTAAAACAGAGACAAATTTCTGTTGGCTCTTAAAAGCTGAGACTTTCAGTGTTTGAAATGACGTTATAAGTGTTTAGCTGAATGTAGTAATTTCAACATCTTAGTTGTTTTGCATTAAAATAAGGTATATAAAGTGTGGTTGGTTTTTCGTCTCTAATTTGGACCACTCTTGGGTTAATATTGTAAGCTGTTCCTCAGCTTCTCAAGAGGTATGAGGAGGATAAATTTAATGCTGTGCTGAAATACTGTAACTTTCCTCTGGTAGTGTTTACATAATTGCATTTACCCACGTAGTGAACAGGGTTCTGCAAGGCAGCTGCTTCTAGGCATTTTGCATTCTAGGCAAAAAGATGTGCCTCAAGGAAGCTCCTGTTCATTCAGAACTGTGCTCCCACTGAAATTCTCCTTAATCAGTAGTTGAAATTCACAGGACTCAAAAGTATGTTGTTACTCCAGTGTTGAAGGGGATTTGGAGACTCATAGTCATGTATAATTCACACAGGGGAAGCCTGACCCTACAACAGCCTGGTTTTACTGAGACATAACAGGTATCCTACAATGTGGGCAGATTTAAGAATAGCTTTAGAAGTATCTGGCTTGTATAGAAAACGCACAGCCTGCACAGCAGGGTTAAATTACCCATCTTCTTGAATAGCTCCAGCTGCAGTTACTATAATAGGATGCTTCAAGCTTTTCAATTGCCTCACTGTCTCCTGTGAGTCATTGGCCCTGTTTTTATGAGTTGGGTGGGCAGAAGCTTAATCCTTTTGTGCCTAAAATTTGAATGTGTGTGTGTCTGTGTGTACACTGATGCAGTTTGACACAGGCTAGAATTCAGACTCCTGAACTCTAAATTTCTGCCTTCTTAAGGCCTGTTTATTCCTCCTTTCTTGAATAACAGGATTCCAGGAAGAAGTAGAAAGAGTGCAACTTTTTTTCCTTGGGTCTTTTTCTTAGTGCTTTCATGCTTTTATTCTAAGGCTTATTGCCAGTTTGGTGTAGTGGTTAAGTGCGCAGACTCTAATCTGGGGGAACCGGGTTTGATTCCCTACTCCTCCACTTGCACCTGGCTGGATGACCTTGGGCAAGCCGTAGTTCTGATTAGAGCTGTTCTTGAAAAAGAGCAGTTCCTGTCAAGAGCTCTCTCAGCCCCACCTACCTCACAGGGTGTCTGTTGTGGGGAGGGGAAGGGAAAGGAGTGTGTAAGCTGCTCTGAGACTCCTTTGGGTAGTGAAGGGTAGGGTATAAATCTATTCTAACTCTAATCTGGGAGAACCGGGTTTGATTCCCCAGTCCTCCACTTGCACCTGGCTGGATGACCTTGGGCAAGCCGTAGTTCTGATTAGAGCTGTTCTTGAAAAAGATCAGTTTCTGTCAAGAGCTCTCTCAGCCCCACCTACCTCACAGGGTGTCTGTTGTGGGGAGGGGAAGGGAAAGGAGTGTGTAAGCTGCTCTGAGACTCCTTTGGGTAGTGAACGGTGGGGTATAAATCCAGTCTCCTCTCTTCCTTTGTTGCCAGTCTGTTCAGTCTGAAGGCACTTGATTTATTTAGTGAAATGCAACTTCTGTTTCTTGGCTTGTAGCTCTTTGGTCTGCCCTGGTGAAACTTGACAGTTGTGCAGAAAGATGGCTGCTAGCAAGACGAAAAACCAGAGCTCTTTGGCCCTCCACAAAGTAATCATGGTTGGTAGTGGTGGTGTGGGCAAGTCGGCCCTTACGCTTCAATTTATGTATGATGAGGTAAGAGGTTTTCCATACTCACCCACCTTACTTTATGTGTACTTTCTCAGTTATTGTAGAATTGCTCAAGGATGGGTCTGTAGTAATTTTTTTTACTGCATATTTACTCCCTTTTGTGCAACAACTAAATATATGAATGTTTCAAGAAACAATTCAGTTTTGTTCTTCCGTACTGAATTTCTTTTCTAGAAAATAGTAATGGAACTGCTAGCCCAGTTTATACTGAGAACCAGGTAATTAACTATCATGGCTCAGATGCAGATGTTAAATTCCTAATCCTCCAGATGAAGCAGATATCCCAAGTGCTAAATAAATGCAAAATTGGCAGTAAATCACATGCAGCTTTCCCACAAAGTTGTGTATTGCCTGCGATCCCATGGCAACCCAGCATAAACAGAGAAACTGCCATTGGCAATCCATTCTCCTTTAAAATTTATTTTATTTATTTATTTTATGACATTTATACCCCGCCCTCCCCACGAGCGGGCTCAGGGCGGCTTACATAAGGCACCGAGTGCGTTCAGTATACAAATCACATGATACAGAATACAGAATTAAAACAACTTAAAACAGCTTAAAATCAGTTCTGAGGATGCACATATAACTTCTAACATCTTGTGTAACGGGGGGGGGGAGGCTGGGGTGATGCAAAGATGTTGCCCCCCCCGGTGGTCTCCCTTTACAAAGAGCGGTGGTGTAAGTGGCTGTGGCGGCTCCTACTCATAAGCCTGATGGAAGAGCTCCGTCTTGCAGGCCCTGCGGAACTGCACAAGGTCCCGCAGGGCCCTGATCTCCTCCGGGAGCTCGTTCCACCAGGTAGAAGCTGCCACTGAAAAAGACCTGGCTCTTGTTGCCACAAGCTTGGCCTCCTTAGGGCCCGGGGTCACCAGCTGGTGTTGTGACCCCGACCGAAGTGCCCTTTGGGGAATGTATGGGGAAATGCGGTCCCTCAGGTAAGTCGGACCCAGGCCATGTAGGGCTTTAAAGGTAAGCACCAGCACTTTGAAGCGAACCTGGTATGCTATAGGCAGCCAGTGCAGCGCTTTTAGCACAGGTCGGGTGTGCTCCCAGCCCGGGACGCCCACCAACAACCTGGCCGCAGCATTCTGCACCAGCTGTAGCTTCCGGATTTGCGACAGAGGCAGCCCCATGTAGAGATCGTTACAGTAGTCTAGCCTCGAGGTGACCGTCGCATGGATCACTGTAGTAGGTCACTGTGGTCAAGGAAAGGAACCAACTGCCGTATCAGCCGAAGATGATAAAAGGCCACCTGGGCCAAACTCCTAACCTCCGAAGCTGGCACCAACGGTGCCCCATCGAAGGTCGGGAGTGGAAGCCCTAGCCCCGGTCCGGTCCGACTCAAGCACAGGACCTCTGTCTTCGCCGGGTTTAACTTCAGCCTGCTCAGCCTGAGCCACCCAGCCACAGCTTGTAAAGCCCGGTGCAGATCTTCTGGGTCGGAGTCTGACCGGCCGCCCAACATCAAATAGAGCTGGGTGTCATCTGCGTATTGATGACACCCCAGCCCGTACCTCCGGACAATCTGGGCAAGGGGGTGCATGTATATGTTAAACAGCATCGGGGAAAGAACAGCCCCCTGAGGCACCCCAAACTCAAGCGGGTGCCTCCGAGACTGCCGTTCCCCTAGCACTACCCTCTGTCCACAGCCTTGGAGAAATGAGGCAAGCCATTGAAGGGCAAGCCCCCTAATCCCCACGTCGGCGAGGCGGTGAGCCAGCAGCTGGTGGTCAACCGTATCAAATGCGGCCGACAGATCTAACAGCAACAGCGCCGCCGCACCGCCTCGATCCAGATGTCTACGGAGGTCATCAGTCAGGGCAACCAGTACTGTCTCTGTCCCATGCCTCGGGCGAAAACCGGACTGGAAAGGGTCAAGGACAGAAGCGTCATCCAGGTAACCCTGTAGCTGAACTGCCACCGCGGTTGGCCAATAGTTGGCCAATTCGGCCGGGTCCAGAGTTGGTTTTTTCAAGAGAGGGTGGACCATCGCTTCCTTGAGTGTCTCGGGGAACTGCCCCTCCGAGAGGGACTTGTTGACAATCTCCCTCAAGGCACCTCGAAACCCTTCGTGGCCCGCCTTAATGAGCCAGGAGGGGCATGGATCAAAGTCGCATGTGGTTGGGCGTACAGATACGAGTAATCTGTCTACTTCCTCCAGGCTGAACTGGCCGAAGCATTCTAAACCTGGACCCGAAGACGCGCAAGGGGCCTCGAGTTCACTAACTGTTTCAACTGTGGTGGGGAGGTCGTGGCGGAGCAACAAGACTTTATCTGCAAAATAGCTCGCAAAAGCCTCGCAGCCAATATCCAATTCCCTATCATTTTGCCTGCCCTGAGGCAGAGCCATCAGAGACCAAATTGTTCTAAATAATTGGGCTGGGCAAGAGCTAGCGGATGCAACCCTGGCTGCGTAGAAATCCTTCTTCGCAGCCTTGACTGCCATCTCATAGGATCTCATAAACGTCCTATAAGATGCTCTTGTAGCCTCGTCACGAGCTCGGGGATAGTGGCTCGGCGCCACCGTCTCTCTAACCGTCTTAATTCTTGCTTCATCAGCCGCAACCCCTGGGTATACCAGGGTTCTAGCTTAGAGCGAAGGTGCCGGGGAGCGATCACGTTGATGGCTGTGGAGAGTCGACTATGCCAGTCGTCCACAAGCTCATCCAACAAACCGCCAGGGGGCATCGGTTCCCGCAGGGTCAGTTGAAGCCGCACCGGGTCCATTTGGCTCCGCGAGCGAGCTAAAATCCACTCGCCGCCCATACAGGGTCAGGGCGGAACGTTCACACGTGCCTTCAGGGCATAGTGGTCCGACCATGGCACTGCATCTGCTCGAGCGTGTGCCCCGCCTGGGTCCGACCACTGTAATCCCCATCATGAAGATTAAATCGAGCGTGTGCCCCGCCTGGTGCGTAGGGACCGATACACATTGGGTGAGTCCCAGCGCCGCCATGGACGTCACTAGGTCCGTAGCCCGGCTGGAGGCTGCGCCATTGGCATGGACGTTGAAGTCACCCAAGACTAATAACCTGGGGTGCTCCAATGCCCAGCCTGATACGGCCTCCAGCAGGGACGGCAGGCAACTGGCCGGTGTGTTAGGCAGCCGGTACACCAACCAGATTGCCACACTCTCCTCGGCCTCCAGCAACAGGCCGACACACTCTAAACCCGCAATCTCCAATGCAGGGAGCGCCCTGAAGGACTAAGCCTCCTGTACGAACATTGCCACTCCTCCCCCCCGTCCCCTAGTCCGTGATTGGTGTAGGACCGAAAACCCTGGTGGGGCAAGCCGGGAGAGCGCTACGGTCTCCCCCTCCCGCACCCAGGTCTCGGTCATGCACGCCAGGTCAGCTTGGTGTTCTATGACGAAGTCCCGAAGGACTGCTGTCTTGTTGTTGATAGACCTGGTGTTGCACAACACCAGTGACGGAGGGGGATTACTAATCCTAGCCCCACTGCCGACATCCTTCGGGATGGGATGCAGGCTGGAAGAACACCGAGCCCTCTTGTTTCTTGGATTCCTCCCTTTATCATTCCGCCTGGGCCCACCGCTACTCTTTCACTTCCCACAGAGCACCGGAATCTGCTGTAGTGGCATCGCTGCAACGGCCAGTCTACGCCAGAGCACCAGACCACCGACAGCAAGCTAACCAGTTGATCTGTTAATGCTGTTGTTGTAACCCACTTCTTTCCCCCTGTAACACAAATAATCCCACTATCTGCTATGCCGCTCAATTAACACTACAATTGACTTACAATTGACTTATTTGCACCAGAAAACGGCACACGACTGGCCTTATGGCAGCACAGATAGGTGTGGCATTCCTTATGCTACTTCAGATCTCTGAATTCATGGGTTGAGTATTCCTTGAAAATGGAGCTTTAATCCAGCATAGTTTGTTGCTGGGTAGATTGATTCAGATCACCAAGGAAAAGACTGGTTGAAATGCATTATTTAAATCAATGCATTATTTAAGTTCTTCATTATTTAGTTGCCCTGACTGTAAAAATACTTAAACTGAACAGAATCTTTATACAACTTCAGAGGGTTATTTAAATATTTCCTGAACATTTAAGAAAAGGATACATTGTTTATATTTATATAAGGGCTGTCTTTTACAACGTAGAGCTTCACTGGCTTCTATAGAGGTCTTGGTGAGAATCAGTGCCAGGTGGTGCTGCTTCTTTCCAATGTTGTCTTCTGCTTTAGACTGCTCCTTCTCCTTTGTCTCATCAGCCCTGCTGTGTCCCACAGAAGTAGATGATCTTATCCAGAAGTGAAACTTGATAGCTACTGGGAAGTTCACCAGTAAAAGGTCATGCAAATGAATTTATGGAAGATACCTGTGGGGACTTGCTGGTCCCTGGTCACCAACATCAAGCCACAATACATGCATTGTTTTGGTGTACATACTTCATTTATAGGCCAACTTTCTCACTGAGATGCAAGGCACGTTACTACATCTATCAAAATCAGACAGCAAACAATGCAATAGAACTAGGGTGTTGTTTTTTTTAAAGGAAATTAATTACAGCTGAAATGCTGAATTGTGATTCCCCGCCAATTATCAGTAGCCACTCTTGCTTATTGCCCATTTAAAACTGCATATTCTGTTCCTATCCTTACATATTCCTATTACTTTCTTGCCACCTATAATGGCTCTTGGTTCTCTGGATGGCGTTTGGGAATTGTTAATGCTTCTTGCACAAGAGAGCGATATAGACAAAATTAAAGCTTTGAAAGTAAAATGCTGATATTCCCAGGCTAATTGCTTGTCTTTCATTCCTCAGTTTGTTGAAGACTATGAACCTACAAAGGCTGATAGTTACAGAAAGAAAGTAGTTCTGGATGGTGAAGAAGTCCAGATAGATATTTTGGATACAGCAGGACAAGAAGATTACGCAGCTATTCGAGACAACTACTTTCGTAGTGGAGAAGGTTTTCTTCTAGTTTTTTCCATTACTGAGCATGAATCCTTTACAGCAACAGCAGAGTTTAGGTATGTAATGACTTCACCATATGAACTGTCCTCAATCCTGGTCCTTGATTAAATCTGGACAACATGCAATGTAAAATATAATGAAAGAAATACAGGGTTAGTAATACATTAAGCTGAAGTACCAAAGTAGATAAATGTTGACAAGCATATGTAATTCTGAGATTGGAGGTGTTATAAGCACAGTTCCCTCTAAGTTGTGCTAGGGGGCGCTGGCACACAACTTTTCAGAGGCCAGCTCAGAGGATTTCTGTTCAGCTTACAACCAAGGTTCCATAGGAAACAATGGAGGATGGGGCAAATTTGGTGTCTCTAAGTGGTCCGACCTACCTGAGGGACTGCCTTTTCCCATACATACCCCCATGAGCACTTCGATCGGGGATACAACATCGCCTGGCAATTCCAGGCCCCAAGGAGGTAAGGCTTGCGGTGACCAGGGCCAGGTCCTTTTCAGTGGCAGCCCCTACCTGGTGGAACAAGCTCCCAGAGGAAATCAGGGCCCTGCGGGACCTCATGCAGTTCTGCAGGGCCTGAAAGACGGAGCTCTTCTGCCAGGCTTTTACGTAGGGGACTCCACTACCACCACTACCACCATCATGTGGTTAATAATGGGATGGAAGGATGGCCATGGAAGATCTGCCAAAATAGCACATGGCACTGGTACCACCGGACTATGTACCAACTATAGTTGGACTATGTACCAACTAGAGAAGGCCCAGAAAAAAAACAGAAAAATTCGGGGAAATTTTTTTTCCGTTTTTTTCCTGAAGCCTTTTTGTTTTTTTCCGAAAAATTGAAAAAAGAAAAAAAAATGATTATGGAACGTTTTATTTTAACATGATGAATAAAATATTTTAAGACAAGGTGTTCAAATATTTTCCAAATCATGTCTAAAATATATATATATGGTATCAGATTGATCTAATTTCTGTGCACTGAGGACAAGCAAGTCCTAGGTTACAAACTGAACCCTCCAATGCAAGAACAAGATGCATTTCTTCCTTTAAGAGGTGCGATTATCAGAAGAAAATAAAAAAGTTTCAGTTTTGTTTTTGCATGTGGGTGGGTATTCTGTTTGAAATAATTGTTTGGATACACTATATTTTTAATATGCTAGTTGTGATAATTTCATGCCAAGTAAAAATGTCCATAGTCATATTTTATGTTCCTAAAGTAACAGAATGACTTTCAATCTAGAAAAGACAAAAGAAATGCTAATGTAGCCTTTTCCCGAGCTTCAAAATTTCCAGAACTTTTACATCTCTAGTACCAACTATAGGCAATACCACCTTTAATAGCAGAGCAGCCTGCTATTCCCCTGCAAACTATGGAGACCATCCTGTTCTTACTGAGCACTTTATTCTTTGTTGATTTAAATGGTTTTACTGTGTTTTACTGTGTTTTTATGTGTGAGCACTAGTGCTCCCTTGTAAACTGCCCTGAGCCCGCTTGCGGGGAGGGCGGGGTATAAATATAAAAAATAAATAACTAAAAAAACAGAGCCCCAGATACCCCTGGATCAATTCTCCATTATAACCTATAGGGGGCCCATTGACATAGGCTCCCCACCCCAAATCCTGCCCTCCCCGGGCTCTACCCCTCAAATCTACAGGTATTTCCCAACCCAGAGTTGGCAACCATGGAATCAGCTATGGAACTACTTTCCAGACCCTTGGATCCCAGAAAACATGGCACAGGAGGAGGTGCTTTTCTACCTTAGCTGCCACTGCATAACACCCCCCTCCCCCTCAAAAAATAAGTCAGAGGTGGACAGGACCATATCTGTTACCATGGGGCTGTCCTCCCATTCTACCCACTTGGGGCAGCAAAATGACTTGAGATAGCCCTGCCTTATAGCTAAGCAGAAGGAAAGAAACATGGCTTGCCTCCCTCCATTTTCCCCTTCCCTCTGCCGCCCCACCAGCCACAGTCGGGACACTCATCTGGAGCTTCCTTCTAGATCTCGTTGTATTTCTTCCCACAACGGGCATTACTCCTAGTCTGTTTATAAAACAGTATCTGTTTATAAAAAGTAGAGTTATCCATAAATTAAAAGTTTAGATGTAGTTTTTTTACTTGTGTTGTTGCTTTCTGAGCTCCCTTTGTGTTGCAGTAGGAAGGTGAAAATATCTGTTTTCCAGTTAGTGAAGGGAATGAATTTGTGCAGTGGGTTTTTTCATAGATTGCCTTTTAGGTTCTGTATGTACTTGCTTGAAGGTTACCTTTCTAAAAACATCTGTTTCAAAATTACTTGTATAATTCCTTGGTGCATCATGGAATCTGATTGTCGCTATCTGGGAAGCTGCTATTGTTGTGTTCTTCTGTATTTAGGGAACAGATCTTACGTGTGAAAGCTGAAGAGGACAAAATACCTTTGCTTGTGGTGGGAAACAAATCTGATTTGGAAGACCGCCGACAAGTGCCTGTAGAAGCAGCCAGAAGTAAAGCAGAGGAGTGGAGTGTACAATATGTAGAGACATCCGCAAAAACCAGAGCAAACGTAGATAAGGTAAGGTATCTTCTCTGCAAAGTTCTGCAAATGTGGTTTACCCAGTTGTGGTTGGTAACTGAGAATCATTCTGGTAACCACAGTTGTGGAAGTAGCAAGAAACTGTTCCTTTCTATGGTATGTAGAGAATGTAGCAGAAGATATGTGGTTAGAAAGGCTGAGGGTGACTACAAATATTGGTTGGTAACCATGGCCAGCCAGAAATTTAACGCCATGGTTTTTGAGTTTAGTAGCACTCTAGTGGAGAAATTCAGCATACGCTTCCTTCCATTCATACAGACTCTAACCTGGGAGAACCGGGTTTGATTCCCCACTCCTCCACTTGCACCTGGCTGGATGACCTTGGGCAAACTGTAGTTCTGCTAAGAGCTGTCCTTGAAAAAGAACAGTTTCTGTCAAGAGCTCTCTCAGCCCCACCTACCTCACAGGATGCCTGTTGTGGGGAGGGGAAGGGAAAGGAGTTTGTAAGCTGCTCTGAGACACCTTTGGGTAGTGCAGGGCGGGGTATAAATCCAATCTCCTCCCCCCCCCAACATATCAGGGAGGGAAATGGCTGCAAATGGTGCACCCTCTGAGGTGTCAAATACCATCTAGACATACATTTAAAACTTACAGCTCTGATTGATAAAGTTTTTGATCTCAAAGTATGAGAGCTCCAGATCGACTCCCACTGACACATGGTGAGAGTCCCCTGGGAATCTGAATTCCATTTTTGAACATACGTGGGTTCTCTGCTCTTTTTAATGGTCAATAAGATTTTATAGACAATAGAAATTAAGGCCTTTTGAAGGAAGGGAGCTTCGATTCAGAAGGGTTTCATAAGCTGTTAATTCTCTTTTCAGACCTTGTGAAATGGCTAGGGCATTTACTGCATGTTTTAGTTGGATGTATTGATACCAGTGCATAGGTTTATCCCGTAATTTGTCCAGATCTTTTTTTGTCCGTAAGGACACCCCTCTTAGTTACATCTTTCAATTTTGATGCTTTAGCAATTCTCCATTAATCAAAAGTTGCAGGGTCAAGCACTGGTCCAAACCAACTCTGGCCTAAATAGCTAGTGTGGGGGGAAAGGGGGGGGATAGTTTTTTCCATTTATCCCAAATTGACACAGTCGTCTCACAAAAACCAACACATTGTTACCAGTCACAATAGCATATTCCCTAGGTGTGTTCCACAGTAATTCATAGATTTGTTTCAAGCCTGCAAAAAGACTATTCAATATGTGTCCACAGGCAGCACAGGGGGAGTACCTTGCACAAGGCTTAAAAGGTTCATTAGTTGGGTTGCCTGATAATATAGTAATAAATTTGGGTATGCTAGTCCTCCCAACTTGGGGGGTTTGCATAGAGTGACAAAGTTCAGCCTTGCCTTCTTGTCATTCCAAATGAAATTGTTTAAAAGTTTTTGCCATTGTTTAAAAATTGATTCAGAAATAGTGATAACATTCTAAATAAAAACATAAATCTGGGAAGAATAAAGGACTTCATCAGATGTAATTTCTCAGCCCATATTAAGTTTAGTGACTTCCAGTTTTTAACAGACGTTCGGACATCTGGTAATAATTTACCATAGTTAGCTTGGAATAAATCTTGAAGTCTCAGAGGTACCTGACAATCCATTTAAACTGGAAAAGTTGCTTAATATATTGAGAGGTTTCTTCATTATTTATTTATTTATTATTTTAATTTATACCCTGCCCTCCCCGCAAGCAGGCTCAGGGCGGCTTACTCTAATTGGTACCCTGTACCATAAAACCATGTACAAAATTTAAACAACTTACAACAACAACATTAAACATTAAAAGCAATCCAACAATTAACAATTAAAGTGCTAGTGATGGTATTCTTTTGATGGTAATCTTTGAATGATTCAGATGGTGTACTAACAATTTTCATCGGCATCGGTGATCTTCAGCTAGGTGCAGTGATATAACGCAACCCCCCACCCACCCCAGGACCAGAGCCGACCCAAAACCACAGATGTAAATATATCGGGTAAATTTCCAAAATTTTTTGGATTGCCCTTAAGTTTTTTTAAAAACACTTAAGATGGTGTTGATTCCTTTCAAAGCTTTTACGGGGTCAGTCAGATAAAGTACCACACTGTCTGCAAAAACTTAGATTTTCAAGATTCTATAATTCATATACAAACCTTGGATGTCTGGGTCTAGGTGAATCGCTGACGCAAATGGCTCAGTGGCTGCTG
>NW_015163144.1:350811-358863 GCF_001447785.1 Gekko japonicus
AGTTCCCCTTTGAAGAGGGAAGTAAATTGATTGGTAGCTTTTGGTCAGAACACTAGCCTTTTGGGGAGGCACACGTAGTCTTGATTGTCCTCCGAAAGCGATCACCAAAATTCATTTTCTGCAAGAGCATTTGTAAATATTTGGGCTGTAAGGAATCTAAAGCTTTTTCAATGTCAGGAGTTAATATCGGGGGGGGAAATTTTTTTCAATCAAATGTAATTAATGACACTCAGTGTTTTACAACTGTTATCGGTGAGGCTGCGTCCCGCCATAAAGCCTGACTGATCAGTATTAACATATTGCATTATAAATTTATTAAGCCATGAAGACAAAATTGTATCGTGATTTAGAAGGGAAATAGGACAATAGGAGGCCGGGTCAGTTAGATTTCCCCCCTGCTTAGGTATCACTATTATATGTGGAAGGGATATCACTCTTATCCACGATCGCATTTCAAGTGTTCGGTAGGGGCCCTGATACGATGTCTGCAAATGCTTTAAAGAATTCTGCCATTAGCCTGTCATTACCCGAGGCTTTGTTATTTTTCGATTTCCTAATTGCGTCAAGAACTTCTTGTGATGTTACTGGTTCATCTAGTTGGGATCTGTGATCCTCGGTAAGTCTACAGAATAAGTTGTCATTAGATAGAAAACTAGGAATATCTTCTACAGCCGAATGTCTGGTTGAATATAATTTTTGATAGAATTGAACAAAGGCTATATTATAGAAGTTGATTTAGTATGAACTGTGTTCGAATCATCTTTGATTAACCTAATAGGTTGCCTTGCATGATTTTTCTTTACTTTCCATGCTAGATATTTAAGTGATTTACTGGTTCTAGTTGAGTATATAGCTTTTAAATACAATAGGTTTTTTAAAAAAACCAGTTGCTTGTATACCCTGGCATTGCCAGACCTTTTATATCACTGTTTTAATATTTGGATCTGGGAGAGTAGTTCATGTTTCATTTTATTCCTTTCTTTTTTATAGTGAGCTTGGTTTGGAATGATAGCACCTCTTGCCAATTGCTTTCATGGCGTCCCAAATTATGGAACTCAGAGTACTACAGTCTAAATTGTCCTTAAAATAATTTTGTATAGTCTTATTAATCTCGCCTCTCACTCTCTCATTTAATAAAATCAAGGGGTTAAGCTTCTGGTGTCTAGATTTCTTCCCTGCCTGTATGTTAGTATTACAAGATACACAAGCGAGGTCTGACTACAGCTTGAGTCTGACATCTGAACTAATTGTCAAATGAAGTAGCTTGGAAGGTAATAAAATGTAGTCTATTTTGATACAGACTTTAAAGGGGATGAATAATATGTATAATCCCATGTTTCTGAATATACCCTCCTACAGATATCATGTAGCTGGTTTTTTTTTTTATGGGCTCCAACCTCTTGTAATTCAGTGAACTGTATTACCATAGATCAGAGTCCTTCAATTTGAATCTGAGTACCATGGCTTAATATTGCATTACAGAATTTGTTTGACATGAATTTTTCACATGCGTTAGCCAGCCCCGATTGAGTTGAGTTCCAGTGCGCTGTGCATATTGCTTTAAATTCTGAACTACTTTATATAATGACTCTGAATTTGCTCCCAGGGATTTACTAGTCCAAGGGGGGAGGATTCATTGATCTGTCAGTAAAAATTGCTGGTGTTTGGAGATCTTTCCCATGTTTTCCTCCCTACAGCAGTCCTTTCCATTGCATCAAAGTTTATTTCTGTGGTCCCAGGTCCTATTTGGACTAATAGCCAGATGGGTTAGGAGGTTGCAGTATGGAGAAGAAAAGGATGAGATCCTTCTTCCTGCATCTTCAGTTGCTAGAGCTGCACTGATGAAAGGGCAGAGAGGGCAATTGCACCCCCTTCCCCACTGCAACCTCCTGACCTATATGACTATAACTTCACATGGGTTCTACAAGTCTGGTAATAAACTTGTTGGGGGCAGGGCTGCTAGAAAATTCAGGGAATGCTGTAAGATCTCTTAGCCTAAACACTTTTCACCTACTCGGATAAAAAAACCTGTGTGATGTTTACTTAATTTAACGTGCCAGTAAAAGAGCCTGTTCCTTTGAACTGTATGCAGTTACAAAGTCTTCTTTCTGTATGGCTTTTCCTTTCTAGGTATTCTTTGATCTAATGAGAGAGATTAGAGCCAAGAAGATGTCAGAAAACAAAGACAAGAATGGCAAGAAAAGCAGCAAGAGCAAGAAGAGTTTTAAAGAGAGATGTTGCTTGTTGTGATCTTCAGTAGCCAAACTTGTAGGCTATGGAATTAATGAGACATCTTACCTCTGAATGTATAGAGGATTGGATTTATGAAAGGAAATCTGGATCTCATAGGTTTTCTTAGAAAATTCAGGGAATGCTGTAAAATCTCTCAGCCTAAACACTTTTCACCTACTCAGTGGGATAAAAAAACCTGTGTGATGTTTACTTAATTTAACGTGCCAGTAAAAGAGCCTGTTCCTTTGAACTGTATGCAGTTACAAAGTCTTCTTTCTGTATGGCTTTTCCTTTCTAGGTATTCTTTGATCTAATGAGAGAGATTAGAGCCAAGAAGATGTCAGAAAACAAAGACAAGAATGGCAAGAAAAGCAGCAAGAGCAAGAAGAGTTTTAAAGAGAGATGTTGCTTGTTGTGATCTTCAGTAGCCAAACTTGTAGGCTATGGAATTAATGAGACATCTTACCTCTGAATGTATAGAGGATTGGATTTATGAAAGGAAATCTGGATCTCATAGGTTTTCCCACTCACATAATAGCCTTTTTGGAAAAACAAAACTTGGTTAAAAATTGTTTGGAAGTCAGCAAACCTCGGTACTGAAATCGATGATTCATGAAAACAACTGTTGATGCTAAAAATATTGCCAGCAAATATTTCTCTGACCATTTGGTTCTGATATGGTTACTCTGAAATTTTCTCTTGATTCCCCCCCCTCCCCCCCAATGATGCTCACTCAACAGAGACTCCTGTCAGGCATATTTAAAGTGGTTAGTTCTCATTCAAGGTCAACCAAAGTTTCCCACTATTCTTACGTGGCTTCACATTGGTGCTCCTAGGAAGGCATAGTCCATTGTTTTAAAGAAAGGAAGTTAGACATGCTGAAATCTTCCTGGTCTTTGAAATTTGCACACAACTTTATCAAGTATGCTATGATTCTGTCAGATCCACTCCTTTACCAATGTATTGGATGGACATTAAGGATTTAGTCCTTTGGAAAGAAAGGTCCAGCAGTGCATCAGTAATGTCTGTCATTGTTCCAGTATTCCTGAATTGAGTCTATATTTACAGAACGTTAACAGTTCTAATCTAAGAAGTTGCATATTTGTTGTTTTGTTTCCTTCTTTTAATTCTAATATTTTATTGGGGTTGAATGGAAATTTAACGAGATGCCATCTTTTTTTTTTTAGGTGGAGTTATCTAGTTTGCCCCATGAACAGCTCCATCTATGCCTGCCAATACTAGTCCCTCCTTCAAACCTGCTAGTTCTCTGTGGCATTACAGTGTTCTAATGATCATATTACTTTTCCTTTAAAGAAATATGATGGATCAAGTTGTGAAATATAATTATTTTGGTTGAGTGGAAGAGAGGCCTGTCCTTAGAGAAGGCAATCCATAAGTAACTTGTACACACAGGCTTCATCAAACTGAATTGAAGTTATAGACACTTAAGGGGTTTGTGCAGGAAACATTCCTGAGTGCTCTACAAAAGTATTTTGTTGTTCAGTTATGCTTAGCTCCTCATCTGTTCTCTCAAATGAACTTTTGCTGTCAAGGTTTGGAGTTGAATTACTGAACACCCATGGATGTTTTGATGGAATTTGTGTGGGTGTGGGGGGAACTAAATCAGTGAGGGGGGAAGCTGTTTTATTTTTTAATGTAATATTTTAAAAAGAAATTTCAGTTAATTATGTGCAGTTGCCAAAAACCTGAACCTTGTCAAAGTTGCACAGGTGGTTGTACTACTGCTGAAGAACACTTTTATACAATTACTGAATGAATTATGCAGAAAGATCTGGATTGTAAAGGCAGCTAAATATATTCACTAAAAATAACTTCTCCTGGTTATGTCACTGATTGCATTGTTAATGTTGTGGGTGGAAAAGGCATAAGTGTGCAATTATGTTTTTAATCATGTTTTTAACACATTAAACCAACCAATTGAGGAAGTCCATGTTGACAGTTTGACTAGCTGACTTCTACTGATTTATTCCGTTGGATGAAAATACTTAGTTCATGAAATCCTCTCAGAGAAAAAAATTGGTTTGAGCTTGTGTACCATATATCTGGGCACATACATGCGGTCTAGAAGTACAGTACATTTTAGTGAGGCCAGCAACCTGACGAAGAACAGTCTTGCATCAAAAGCCAGTGTTTATCTATTTATCTTTCCTGCAACGGACCTCTCCCCCCAGGAAAGGGACAAAAGGCAAGGGGCTTTGATTTCTGTGGCAGAAATGAGCATTGGCTTACTTCAGACTGTTCTGCATCTTGCTTGTCCTGCACAGGAGGAGAAGGGCCAAGGAGACCACTGACGAAGTGACCCATCCTAGAGAACTGGATTTTTCTTCATGCCCTGTCAAATATGTGAAGGGTTTTTTTTAGCCAGCAGAGTCAAAATAGCAATGTGGGAAGGAGGGATCGAACGAGCTATAGCTTGGTTGACCTACAGGATCATACTACCTGGGTGAGAAGCCACAGTGGTGCATTGACTGCATGCTCCTGGTTGCCTCCTTCCTGTATGCTGGACTCCCTCTGTAAGACTGTTGTGCCTCTCCAGCAGGTTGCTAGGATTCAAGCAGAGGAGTGAGGATTGTTGAAGGATCGTGATTAGAGGGACAAGTAGCCCTCGACTGGCTGCTCGTTTTCTAAAGCAGCTCCCGAGGAGCTTTGTGCCCCTCAGTATCTATTTCTGTGTCATCAGGACAGCATTTCATGAACTGTCTCTTGGAGAGCTGCAGTTCCAAGGGAAATAAAACCCGGCTTCCTTCAGATTGCATGGAGTAAGGCAAGCATACTGTACACATGCCACAAACACCTTTTAAGTTTTAAAAAAGTAAATGCTGGAGGTTGCATTTTTAAGTATGGCATTACTTTTGGTTAGCAATACAAGTGACCATCACTCTGAGCTTCAGGAGGTATGAAACATGGCAGATTTTATTTTATTTTTCATTTGGTTAGCAATACAAGTGACCATCACCCTGAGCTTCAGGAGGTATGAAACATGGCAGTATTTTTTTAACACATTTAGGAATTTGATGTTTGATCACTGTGAATAGGTCTGTACCCTATGGGCTTGGCCTAAAATGGTGTGCATCAGAGAGCCAGAGACTGTGGCAAAATAACAGTAGTATTGCTTAGTGGCCATGGATATTTCCTCTGTGGGTCTTTTTGGGTTGGTTTCCGCAGAGGACTTCTGCGAATGGAAGGGGGGATATTTTTTTTAATCCCCTTTCCTGCTGCAGACTTCTGACACACACACACACACCCCGCCGCTGCTCCTGAAGTCTCCATTCCCCCAAGCATGGCACTTGAGGGGCTTTTTGAGCTGCGGTAAGAAGGGAGAGATGGCAGCATCTGTGGAAATTCCTGCAGATCCAAACTGGTAGTTAGGAAATGGATCTATCCAAGCACCCATTGGCGCCTTATAACTTCCAGCTGGAGTGAGGGTCTGTGGGTTTTTCTGGCAGAAGGCCACACTCTGTATTAGGGTTTCCATAGCTTGTGTTTGGGACCTCCAGCTTGACTGTCAGTAAGTACATCAGCTGGCAGTTCCCTAATGTAGGACCTGATTTGGATCAGAACTGCAGCATGTAGACAGGAGGTTCAGCCACCACCCCCCTGCACCATTTATCTTAGTACTGGCCCTGGGTTTCTGTCTGTCCCATTGGGGGAGCTACTTGTGTATCCCATCTATTGCATTCTGTTCAGCTGAGGCCTCTCCCCTCCCCAAACTCTGGCTTCCTTAGACACAGAATACCCAGGAACTTCCCAACCTGGAGTTGGCAACCATAGTCAGGACTGGCCCCAATGAGTTCCTCACAAAGTCCTGGAAAGAGTTTCCTTCCTTTGTCTTTTTACTGATAGAACCAAGCTTGGTTGCCTACCAACAGCAACTGAGGGAAAAGTTAGTCCCACAGAGGAGCCAAGCAGAAGTGTTTGCCAGTTATTCTGACAGGGAACAGTGGCTGAAGTGGGAGTGGGCAGGGAAGAGGAGCAGACCCAGCCCCCAGCCAATGGCTGATGAATACTCTTGAGTGGCGGCTGATGGGCCAATGACTGATGGAGTGCATTACACAGCCAATGGGAGAGCTGGAAACGGTCAATACGCTAAGAGAATTATATAGAGATGGTAAATATATTTCTTACTTCAACATGCCTACAACAGACACAAGACAACAGTGATGCTGGGTGCTGCAGCAGAAGGCTTTCAGGTATGCTCGAATTTTAAAAGACACTCTGGAGTCCAATAATGTGTGTATACATTTATAAAATATGACTTAATATTTAAGATACTAACAGTGCAGTCCTAAACAAAGTTACACCCATAGCCTACTGACTTCAATGAGGGACCCTCTAGGAACTTCAAGCAGGGACCCTCTAGGAACTTGTTGGGACGGGGCATCCCCCCCCCAGCCTGTGCTTCCCACTCCTCTGTCAGTCTTCCCCTCTCTCCCCTGTCCCTTCTCTATTCATCTTGCTTCATTCCTCTCTTTTTCTCCCCCGCTCTATCCTATCATAGTTCCCCCCTCTCTCTTTATACAGAGACCTGCAAGAATTGCCAGGGGAGGCGGATCTCGTCCTATCCCATTTTATCCTGAGTCTCCACTCGAAAGTCTTCTCTCCCTCTTTTAGTACCCCCACTTCTCTGTGTTCCCCTGCTCCCCTCGCTGGCCCTTCCCTATGCTGGGGCTGCCCTCTCTGGCCTTGCTGTGGCCTCCTCCTGGGCCATTAAGGCCGGTATCTTCTTAGGGCTACTCCAAGGCCGTATTCTCTGCCAATGGTCTCCCAGAGAAGCCCCCCCAGGAGTTTCGCAGGACATTATCATCGAATTCAAAGAGCTTAATATAAGAAATAAACTTTTTAAAATAGCTCGTGAAAAACAGGGTTTGCTTCTTGAAGATACATGCGTGTTTCTGTATGCTGACGTCATCCCAGAGGTGCTGATTGCAAGACAAAGTTTGCGAGAAACAGCAAAAACATTAAGAGAAAAGGAAATACCATACAGATGGTTAGCACTTGGACATTTGGCTGTTAATATAAAAAATACAATATTCACAGCACATAATGAGACAACCGGGAAAAAACTTGTAGAGGCTGTTATGAAATTGAAAGAGGGGGAATAGTGAAGGGTAGAATATATTATGGTATTGATATTTAGGTTATAGTGTAAATAAAAGGAAACAACTGGAAGCAAGATGTATTAGCATAAGAGTAGGCTGTATCTCTAAACATGTTTAAGCAGGATAGGAATATGGAACTGTTTATTTTGAAGTTTAGGGTTTATCGTCATAACTGGGTGTAGCAAGGAGGCGAAGAGTGTGCCCCCCAAAGACCTCCGTATATAGGGAGAGAGGGGGATTCCCCTCTCGCTGTAGAGTGCCTCTCTATAGCTCCCACAATCGGAGGCAACCCTTTCAACTTTTCATTTTAGGTACAGAAGCAGGGTAATAGTACTATGCGAGTTAGAACGAACTGTAGTTTTTGAGTGGTATTATATGTATGTATAAGTTATGGGGAAGTTGGATGGGATTTATAAACGGGTAAGATAGGGGCATAGGAAAAGAAGAGGAACTAAAAGAGAAAAATTTTGGTTGTTGCAATAGTAACCTCAGATGGATTGTTTTTTTCTTTTGTTTCACAATTGTTAAAAATGGGAAATGAGGATATTGATAAGATGAATAATGAGTTTATCTCTGTGTTTTGACTGATATGCTCAATAAAAAATGTAAATACAAAAAAAAACAAATAGCTGAGGAAAGAAGGAAAACGAAAGGCAAAGGTGAAAAGAAAAGATTTACCCAACTGAATGCAGATTTCCAG
>NW_015163144.1:359224-366004 GCF_001447785.1 Gekko japonicus
GCAACCCTAGAGTCGGATTCGACTGGCTTTCGAGCAAGGGAACTTTTACCTTTACTTTAAGCAGGGTTCCAGTCCTGCTAGCTTGTCTTATAGTTTGCTGAAATCACTGCATAAACCAAAGCTGATCACTGCAATGCGGCTAGAACCCAGTATTTAACACCTACATAGAGTCTACCCTCCAAAGCTGACGTCATCCCAGAGGTGCTGATTGCAAGACAAAGTTTGCGAGAAACAGCAAAAACATTAAGAGAAAAGGAAATACCATACAGATGGTTAGCACTTGGACATTTGGCTGTTAATATAAAAAATAAAATATTCACAGCACATAATGAGACGACCGGGGAAAAATTTTTAGAGGCTGTTATGAAATTGAAAGAGGGGGAATAGTGAAGGGTAGAATATATTATGGTATTGATAGTTAGGTTATAGTGTTAATAATAGGAAACAACTGAAAGCAAGATGTATTAGCATAAGAGTAGGCTGTATCTCTAAATATGTTTAAGCAGGATAAGAATATGGAACTGTTCATTTTGAAATTTAGGTTTTTATCGTCATAACTGGGTGTAGCAAGGAGGCGAAGAATGTGCCCCCCCAAAGACCTCCGTATATAGGGAGAGGGGGATTCCCCTCTCGCTGTAGAGTGCCTCTCTATAGCTCCCACAATCGGAGGCAACCCTTTCAACTTTTCATTTTAGGTACAGAAGCAGGGTAATAGTACTATGCGAGTTAGAACGAACTGTAGTTTTTGAGTGGTATTATATGTATGTATAAGTTATGGGGAAGTTGGATGGGATTTATAAACGGGTAAGATAGGGGCATAGGAAAAGAAGAGGGACTAAAAGAGAAAAAAAATTGGTTGTTGCAATAGTAACCGCAGATGGATTGTTTTTTCTTTTGTTTCACGATTGTTAAAAATGGGAAATGAGGATATCGATAAAATGAATAATGAGTTTATGTCTGTGTTTTGACTGATATACTCAATAAAAAATGTAAATACAAAAAAAACAAATAGCTGAGGAAAGAAGGAAAACGAAAGGCAAAGGTGAAAAGAAAAGATTTACCCAACTGAATGCAGATTTCCAGAGAACAGCAAGGAGAGATAAGAAGGCCTTCCTGAATGAACAATGCAAAGTAAAAGAGGAAAACAATACAATGGGAAGGACTAGAGATCTCTTGAAGAAAATTGAAGAAATCAAGGGGACTTTCTGTGCAAAGTCGGCCATGATGAAGGACAAAAATGGTAGGGACCTAACAGAAGCAGAAGAGATTAGGAAGAGGTGGCAAGAATACACTATACAAGAAGGATCTCCGTGTCCGTGACAACCACGATGGTGTGATCGCTGACCTCGAGTCAGACATCCTAAAGTGCAAAGTCAAATGGGCCTTAGAAAGCATTACTAACAACAAAGCTAGAGAAGATGGTGGTATCCCAGCTGAGCTGTTAAAAGTCCTAAAAGATGCTGCTGCACTCCATATGCCAGCAAATTTGGAAAACACAGCAGTGGCCTCAGGTTTGGAAAAGGTCAGTTTACATTCCAATCCCAAAGAAGGGCAATGCCAAGGAATGCTCAAACTACCACACAATTGCACTCATTTCACACGCTAGTTAGGTCATGCTCAAGATCCTACAAGCTATGGCACTGGACCCCAGATAAACTATCCAAATGTTACAAAAATGTGTCAGACTCCTGTTGGAGATGTAAAAATAACATAGGAACTTTTTACCATACCTGGTGGAGATGTGAAAAAATATGCAAAAAATATTCCTCCCAAGGAGCAGGCGTCTTTTAATTTCATAGCTGCTGTCACAGTCTGCGGTGATCTGGGATCCCAGGAACGTGAAGTCTGTCACTACTTCCACGACTTCCCCTTCTATTTGCCAAGGAGTGATGGGGCCGGATGCCATGATCTTAGTTTTTTTGATGTTGAGCTTCAAGCCCACTTTTGCGCTCTCCTCTTTTACCCTGAGCAAGAGGCTCTTTAGGTCCTCTTCACTTTCTGCCATTAGAGTGGTATCGTCTGCATATCTGAGGTTGTTGATCTTTTTTTTCTTTCCTGCCTTGGCCTTTAGGAGAAAGAGATAGATGGACTGATGTACAAACATGAGGCTGGAGAGGGAGCAGGAGGACGCCTCCTCCCTCTCGTGGAAATTTTAACTTTTAGCTATTAACCCTTTAACCTTATTATTTTATGTTATTTAATCTAGTATTATCTGGGCACCCACTTTCAGGGGGTGTCTTAAATCTGTGACTACTTTTAGCTTGGTGTTTTATGTTTTGTATTTAGTGCACCGGTTCGTTTTGCTTTTTCGCCCTCCTTTCAACGCTGTTGCTCTGCCGCTCAGAAAGATTAAAGCCTCATGTTGAACTTGTTGCTACTGATAAGAGACCATTAGCAGACTTCACCTGGGAGAGACTAAACTGAAGGAGAGGTGAATTTATGGTTCTAATCAGCTGAGTTTCTTTGCAACTGATGAATGGAGCCCGGGAAACGCCCAAGAGAGACAGACACCCAGAATATCCCGGCTTCTAAACAGTCTAAATTGGAAGATTTCTTTTCCTCTGCTGACAGTATAAGTGGAATAACTTCATATAATGTGGAGACTACAAACATGAAATATTATATATAATCCAGCACCTATGAGTGTTCTTCCAAGTGTAGGGACTACTGGCATAGGCTGAGAAAATATTGCTGATGGACATTCAAAACAAGCAAGCAATGGCATCATAGTGATGGTGGTCATTATGCTGCTGGAGATGATAGCAGTCGATTCTGCAAATGATCTTTGGGCTCCAAAAGTCGTTTTGCCAACTTTTCTTTGAACGCAATTATCTGTTATCTCAGCCTTCCTCCTGAGAGGCCTAACATGATTGTTGATGGGTGGCAGTAGACGATGGTGGCTTTTTGGCACATATCTCCCCATTGGATTTTGGACAAGGACATGTCTCCTTTTTGTTATATCACTCTGAGTAAAACTGTTCTGAATGGCCTTTGCAAAAGGCATCTTTGAAGCAGAGGGTGTCTCTTCCACAACTGGGAGGAGGAAGAGCTGTTGTGGTGCAGTGGGTAAGGTAAAGGTAAAGGTTCCCTTGCTCGAAAGCCAGTCGAATCCGACTCTAGGGTTGCGGTGCTCATCTCCGTTTCAAAGCCGAAGAGCCAGCGCTGTCCGAAGACGTTTCCGTGGTCATGTGGCCGGCATGACTAAGCACCAAGGCGCACGGAACGCTGTTCCTATTAGGAGACCCAGGCTCCCTCCGCCACAGAAGTTAACATGGTCATCTTGGACAATGTCATCATGGTTTGGCTTTCCACAGAGTGTTGGTCTGTGACCAATGAGATAAGCATTAAAAAGCAGGGTAATCCTGAAAGTACCAAACCACTCTGTTCAATGTACCTTTTGATCTTGTTTTATTTTTTGCCTTGTACAGCTAACCCATTTTGCAGATAACACAGCCCCATTATTCTTTCTAAACTGTGATACATTCTCTACAATAATGGCATTTGTATTAACCATTGAATGGCAAATTATGAACTTACAAGAAGGGGGACCCGCAATACTCGTGAGGGGGGGAGAAGCTCCACAGGAGGAGAAGGAAGCAGCTGCAGGTGAGCCTTCTCCCCTGCCCCCCGTCCCCCACAGCAAGACCTGCGCCCCTCCAAGCCTTCTCCCTCCTCCCCCCCCAGCACTGGCAGCGAGGCCTGAACTCAGCCTGCCAAGCTTTCTCCCTCCCCCCTCCCCTAGCAGCAGAAGCGAGGCCTGGCCGGCCCACCAACCTTCCTCCCTCCCCCCCCCCCCGCGGCAGTGAGGGCTTGAGCAGCTTATAGCCGCCAGCCGGCCAAGCCTTCGCCTGTCCCCTCTTCCTCCCTGGCAGTGGCGGCAGCAAAGCCATTCTCAGAGCGTTCCCTGTGCCTGCACAGGGAACACTCTTTTACTTTTGGGGGGATTTAAATATCCCCCGCATATTTTTTACGAGTTTTCAGATTTTCCTGCACATCTGGGTATAGCCCCAAATGTGCAGGAAAATCTCCCTGCCCCCCAAGTGCCCCCGATGTGCGGATTTAGATATCCGCACAGAGGGGGCATGTTGGGAATTAGATATATAGATTAATTCATTCAGGCAGTCTCAGCAGACGGACTGCATAATAGTGACTGGAATTTGCCAATCACCTCCTACATGACCGGTGGTCTAAAGATCAGAATGTTTTTATTCATTTTGTTAAAAGCTACTAGTCCCCCTTCCTGGATCCATAGCCAAGACTGTATTTATTGACATGGACAGTTCAGAACACTTACTTTAAAACAAGGGTTACCATAAATCGAATTATCATCATCGAAAGGATGGCCATTTTGAATTAAATTATTTTAAAAATTCAGTTCTATCAAACTGAAAACTTGTGTACTGAAGAGCTTCCCCCGCCCTCACTCCTTTCAGGATATTGTTAAATCTATTATTATATGGTGAATTTTAGATTGCAAATGATCTCTTCATTCCTCATGAAGAAAAATGGATTGTGATATTGAGCAAAAGGACTTCCTAATAATTTTAATATCATATTTAATTGGGGGAAAACTTTGAAGCTGAAAACCAGTCTTTGATGCCATATTATCAACATTGCCATGTAAGCCCCCCTGAGATAGCAGGAGGGCTAAGGAAAGCGAGGGTGGAGTTAATGTTTCTTCAGGTGCCCCCTGGTGGCCACAAGAGGACCAGATCAGATTCTTCTACTCATTCATCTTGCCACTCCCTCCCTCCCTCCCTCCCCTTTGCAGGCAGGAAAACTAGTTTCTCCTGAGCAAAGATCCCCTGCTGACTCTTAACTTGGGTGGTGGCCTACCAAAGCAGCACAAGAGACTGTGCCATCCAGTTCCCTTAGGGAACATGACCCTGTGATGGATGGTTTCAAGTTCTGATCTCCAGGAGCCTCAGCCTTTCAAACAACCGATTGGAATGTTGAAAGGGGGGGGGGATTTGGCAGCTGAATTTCTGGCCAGCTGACAGAGTTAGAGGTTGTTGGATTTTGCTGGGAGGAGGGAATAGGACAGGGGTGTCAAACCTACAGCCTGCGGGCTGGAATAGGCCCGCCTAGGCCTTTCATCTAGCCTGGGAATGGGGCTCTCATCTCCCCCCCCCTCCCCTAACCATCCTCACTGTTCTGAGCTGGAGCTGCCTTGGAGAATAAAGAGCAGAGGGCGGGGCTGCCTCTGAGAGCAGGAAGCAGAGGGCGGGGCTGCCAAACTTCCCAGTCACCACTCCCAGCCAATGCTCCCTCTAAGCTGTGGAGTCTTGTGAGCTACTGGCATTAAAGTTGTGAGTGAGCAATTCGGCTGCTGCATAAATTAGTTTGCTCTGGAGCCATCCCTTCCTGAGCTAAGACAAAAATGTGTGAGCTGGAGGCTAAAAACCTGTGAGCTAGCTCACACTAACTCAGCTTAGAGGGAACACTGCTCCCGGCCTCCGTAGTCCTCCTCACAGGTAGGAGCTTGGGGGGGGGGTTTCTCCTTCTGCTGTGATTCTTTTTTATTTTAAAACTTGCTTTGCAAAATCCCACTGTTCCACCCACCTGTCCAATTTAAGCAGGTATGTTTTAAGGGCATGTGGGGGTGGATATTTGGGATCAGCCAGGGTTAAAATATAGAGTTCAACAAACGGAAGGAACTTCAGTTTTGCAGAGAAATATTCGTTTTAACACACACACCCTCCTAATGGGGGTTCCAATGGAATAGCTGCTATAATATCTTCAATTGTGTTTGTCTGTGTTTTTTATAAAGTTTATATCTCTGCTACTTGGCATTACATTTTATGACATACATGGCACGGCCTGACAAAGTCCAATTTATGTCAAATCTGGCCCTCATAACAAATGAGTTTGACACCCCTGCTATAACCTTTATTTGTGTGAAGTTTCCTTGGTTTTGAGATTCAATCTACATCAGTACTTTGGCATGGCTTCTGTATATTTGTTTTGGCTGGTACTCATTGGGCAAATGGTCAATCTTGCAAGGTTGACTTTCAGAATTACCACTTGGATAAGGCTAGAGACTTGGTTCCTCAGTCTCCGTGGTTAGGGTGAGTTAGAGGAACCGGTGGTAGCCCTACTTGGGGTTCAGAGGAGCCTGACCCCCAAGAGTGTTTTGGTTACCATCCCAAGGAGCACCTGAACTAGAACTCCTTGACAGCCCCTACACCTTAGATTGTGTGGAGACCATAATACATGCCAATGTCACTCTTATATGTAGACAACCCGAGATTCATGATGCCACAGGGGCAACTAAAATATTAGGGCTTCAAAGACTCCATACCCAAAAGACTCTTGAGAGTCCCTTAGACTGCAAGAAGATCAAATCAGTCTGAGTTTGACACACCTGGGTTAGGAGATCTGCTGGTTAGGCAAGGAGTCCATTAGGGACTCAAAATATTCTGAAGATAGGTAGGGGTTTGTATGTTATTCCTGTAACAAAAAAACAACAACCCTGAAAAGTTAAAAGCTTTTCTGTTCCATGTTAGAAGTCTGAATCAGTCAAGCATGAAGCCTGCTTTGTAACTGTTACGCTTTCTCAGGTGAGAGCTCTCTGGTATCTTTGTTACTATAATACTGAGAGGGCCGGAGAGAAGGGAAATGAAGAAACAACCATTCCACTCATACCCCTGAAACAAACCTGTTTCTTGGGTATTTTCATCAAGAAGAAGAAGAAGAAGAAGAAGAAGATTGGATCTATACCCCGCCCTTCACTAGAGATGTGAAGGCCCGGAAAAAAACCGGAAAAATTTGGGGGGGGGG
>NW_015163144.1:366179-369415 GCF_001447785.1 Gekko japonicus
ATATTTTTAATATGCTAGTTGTGATAATTTCATGCCAAGTAAAAATGTCCATAGTCATATTTTATGTTCCTAAAGTAACAGAATGACTTTCAATCTAGAAAAGACAAAAGAAATGCTAATGTAGCATTTTTTTTCAATTTTTCCGAAAATTTCCATTAAAAAAAAAAAACTGAGAAAAAAACCAGTTTTTTCCCCAAGCTTCAAAATTTCCGGAAATTTTACATCTCTACCCTTCACTACCCAAGGGAGTCTCAGAGCAGCTTACAAACTCCTTTCCCCGCCCCTCCCCACAACAGACTCCCTGTGAGGTAGGCGGGGCTGAGAGGGCTCTTGACAGAAACGGCTCAGGCCTAACGTGTGGTTCCTTCCATCTGCTAATGCCCTCCTAATGTGCCTAGGGAATGCTGGGTGGCACCCTGAGTGCAGGCATTGCCCTCACTGAGGACCAGGTGACTAAACCATCCCCAAAGTGTCAGTTAGAAAACCAAAAGATGTTTATAGGGTGTAAAACTTAAGTCCCTGATTTCTAGAACTGAAGGTCTGGTGTCATCACAGACCCACACGCAGAATTTGATTGCCAAACTATAGATACAGAAATCTCTGAGTCTTCTGAAAAGGAGGAGGGGAAATCCTTTGAGAAGGAGGTAAAGGTTAAAGGTTTCCCTTGCTCGAAAGCCAGTCGAATCCGACTCTAGGGTTGCAGTGCTCATCTCCGTTTCAAAGCCGAAGAGCCAGCACTGTCCGAAGACATTTCCGTGGTCATGTGGCCGGCATGACTAAACACCAAGGCGCACGGAACACTGTTACCTTCCCACTGAAGTGGTACCTATTTAGGTAAAGGTAAAGGTTCCCTTGCTCGAAAGCCAGTCGAATCCGACTCTAGGGTTGTGGTGCTCATCTCCGTTTCAAATCCAAAGAGCCAGCGCTGTCCGAAGACGTTTCCGTGGTCATGTGGCCGGCACGTCTAAACACCAAGGCTCACAGAACGCTGTTACCTTCCCACCAATTTCTTGCTTTTGATCTGCTAGGTTGGCAGGAGCTGGGACCAGAGATGGGAGCTCACTCCATCATGCGGCACCCGGGTCTCGCACTGCTGAACTACCCACCTTCCACAGCCTGCAGTTCAGCGTCTTAACCACCTGAGCCACCAGCGGAGCAAATGCTAGATGCACATTCAGCCTATATCTAGCATTTGCTCTGCTGTTTGACCAAACCCACGCTGGAACAGAAATTCCCCTCTGCATTGCCTGCCACTTTCATTTGGATTGATTGTTGGATTTTATGTCAGCCTCCAGGCGGCACGCCACTTTCACTTTGTTCGGTCTCTTGGTTTTATGGTAGCCATACGGACTCTGCAGTCAGTATGGCGTCATCGGCCCCCGGGTATTTGAATGTGGTTTTGAGCTGCAACTTTTTCTGTTCCAGTGTGGGTTTGGTAACACAGCAGAGCAAATGCTAGATGCAGATCGTGCCAGAGAGAGGGATGGAGTAGGAAGCAGACATGCCCTGTGGCGTGTCTCACCTGCAGCTGGCCAGAGGTACACTGCTGGCAGGCCGGGCAGGGTGGCAGCTCGGCATGGCCATGGCGTGCAAGAAAAATAAAATGCACTAATTGGAGGCCTGGGTGGTAAGTTGGAGGGCCCGGCCCCGAGACGCCCCACTGGTGCCTGATCTGAGGTAAACTGCCTGGGGGAAAGTGAGGGAACCCAGTCTTCCCTTAGTGTGTGTTTAGGCTGTTTATGACTCAGCTGCACTCTCATCTGGAATGTTTGTAACCTCTTGGAAGTGAAGGTGTGAACGAGTTTCAAGTTCAAACTGAAGCATTCCCTACAATACATCAGGGGTCATTTTGTAGAAAAAGAGGCGCAGGAGCTCATTAGCATAACTTATTAGCATGACTTATTTGCATATGCCACACCCCCTGACATCACCGGAAGTGTGTCAGAAGGCAACACCCACCACTCAGGCTCTACTGGACCACGCACACATCTGCCCTCACAGAGAGCTTGTATCTGAAGGGGGCCGGGGGGGGGGGACTCTGCAACTTACCTGGCTGCTTCTTGCTCTGACTGAGGGCTGCTGGGAGCAGGGGATGGGGCTTGTTGCATGTGCCCACCCCCTGGGCTCCTTACTGCTGGAGCTTCGCTCCTGTGCACTCCCGCAGGAAATGACCCCTGCAATACATTTACTGTTAAAGGCTTTATTTTCTGTTAAACTTTTTTTTTTGGTTTGTTCATATCCATCCAGTTAAAATCCACTTGGAACAGGGATTCATACTTACAGCATAAATAAATCACAGCAGCATTCTAGCAGGGGTCCTGCACAGTTTGCATGCTACCAACACTTTAAAGCTCTTTTTACCCATTTACTTGATTGTGGGTGATTGGGATTGTAAAGGAGCAGGCTAGTGAGCAGGACTGGATATTTCAGAGACCACGTATCTGTCTGGGTACCTGAGGTGTAATCGTACAGTATAAGAATAAACATAACTTCCGGGAATGCTGTGTTTGGCATCTGGACCTGGGTTGGCTACAGCGGACTGCCTGGAAGTTAAAGCAGAAAACCAGTCGCTCAAACCACATTGGTTTCTAGGAAGTCCTCTCGGAAGGTGTCCCATGTGACATTAGGTAGATGGCTGAGACAGTGCATCATCTTAGTCCAGTGATGACGAACCTTTTAGAGACCGCGTGCCCAAACTGTGACCCAAAACCCATTTATTTATCGCAAAGTGCCAACACGGCAATTTAACCAGAATACTGAGGTTTTACTTTAGAAAAAACAACTCATACATTAACTTAAGATGATCCAAACAAAGTAAGGAAAGCAATCCCAAATGCTTTCATTGACTTGAAATTATTTGGCAGAGAATTCGACACTTTAATGATGGTCTGGGCCTGGCTGGCGCGATGGCACGTGTGCCCACAGAGAGGGTTCTGAGTGCCACCTCTGGCACCCGTGCCATAGGTTCGCCACCACTGTCTTAGCCTATCACAAAAAGCAGCTTCTGGTTTCCCAGGGAATTACAGCTCCATTCACAGCACAGCTACCAGAGCAGCCTTTGGTGCCAATTGTTTGGTGTGAAGGAGATTTGTAAAGCTGCTGTGTGGGCCTCAAGTTCCACAACTGGCCAGCTTCAGCTGATGCAGCTTTTGGGTGCAGTTTACTGCAACTAGTGGTGCAATTACAGGGTTGCCACTTTCGGGAAAGTCAGGGAACTGAAAATTAGTCAGGGAAAG
>NW_015163144.1:369522-374022 GCF_001447785.1 Gekko japonicus
CGTTTATATAATTTTTAGTGTACCTTTAAAACAATAACTGCTGCGGTGGCTCAAGTGGATAAGACGCTGAACTGCAGGCTGTGGAAGGTTGGTAGTTCAGCAGCTCGAGACCCGAGTGTGCCGCATGACGGAGTGAGCTCCCGTCTCTAGTTCCAGCTCCTGCCAACCTAGCAGTTCGAAAGCAAGAAATTGCAAGTAGATAAATAGGTACCACTTTGGTGGGAAGGTAACAGAGTTCTGTGCGCCTTGGTATTTAGTCATGCCGGCCACATGACCACGGAAACGTCTTCGGCTTTGAAACGGAGATGAACCCTAGAGTCGGACTCGACTGGCTTTCGAGCAAGGGAACCTTTACCTTTACTAAAACAATAACAAAAATATTATGTCATTTGTTAGCATTCAGAGTTTACTTGAATTGAAATTTGTATCTTGGTGTCATTTTTGGTGCAGTTGCAAAACAGATGTTGCTGCAGTTAATGTTGAAAGACGCTGATATTAAATCTCTTTGACAAATATTTTTGCAGTTGAGACTTGTGTAGTTGTAGAGTGGAACCTTACCTTGCATTAATGCAATACGACCAGTGTCCCCTCTAAGCTGAGTTAGGGTGAGCTAGCTCACAGTTTACTAGCCTCCGGCTCACACATTCTTGTCTTAGCCTGGGAGGGAGGGCTCCAGAGCAAACTAATTTACGCAGCAGCCAAATCGCTCGCTTACAACTTTCATGCCAGTAACTCACGAAGTAGATTTTTTGCTCACAAGACTCCACAGCTTAGAGGGAGCGCTGACCTATTCATTTTTTAACTTGTGGTTATATTTGAATGGTGGTCAGGGAAATTGACAAATGTTGGTCAGGGAAATGAGAAATAAAATTTTAGTGGCAACCCTGAATTAGAATAACCAGCCATACTCACTCTACATGGGGACTGCTTTCGTGAATCCCATGATAAAATTCCCTCCCCCTCAGAACGAGAAAGGAACACTTGGACCTATTGTAAAGTTTCTTTTTGCTCTGAAGAAGGGAGGGCACCTTGCCCCTCCCCCGCAGTTTATGAGGAGAATTCCCCCCCCCCCCGTACAGCTGCATCTTTTACCTTTTATTCTATCGTTCTTCCTGTTTAATTGACTCTGTGCTGGGCTTTTCCGTCTCATGTTTAACCTTTACTGTTAGCCTATTACTTGTTCAAGTTTGTTTAATTATGGCTTGAAGAATTCCCAAACTAAGGACTTGGGTGAGCCCACTGCTGGAGAGAGGAAGTTGACCTGCCTCCTGACTGTTTGGTGGGAATTCTTCCTTCCCCAGAAGAAACCTTCACTGTAAGTCCAATGTTCCTTTTTTTTTTTGCTTTCCATTCCAGCCTTTGGAAGCTAGATGGCAGGATAGGCCCATGGTTACGGATACTTCCTCACACAGCAGTTTTTGCTAAGCAGTTATCTTACTGCTGTAGTTTTAGATACCAAAAGATACCTGAAAATATCCACATTGCTCTGAAAGGCCTGATGTTTGTTTGTTTAAAAAAACCACACACATCTAACTGTAAACAGGAGTTTCCTGTGGGCCCTTACCAGAACCGGTCTCATAGAGACTGTTGTGATCGGGATAGCTCAGTTACTTGAAAGCTGTGTGCATCCGTTTTGGATATACTATTTAGTTGGAGAAGAGGATGTTACATCTGGTAACTATGCGATGGTTGACAGGAACCAGACCACGGCCACAAAGGGAGTCTTCTGGGGGTTTAAAATATGCAGGGGGCGTGGAAGATGTTGGGGAATAGTAGCAGCATGCCTATTCTCAGGGGTCATTTCCTGCAGGAGCGCACAGGAGCGGAGCTCCGGCAGTAAAGAGCCCAGGGGGCGGGCACATGCAACAAGCCCCACCCCCTGCTCCCAGCAGCCTTCAGTCAGAGCGAGAAGCAGCCAGGTAAGTTGCAGAGTGCCCCCCCCCAATCCAAAACAGTCCGGAGCATGACAGGAGGGCCTGGTGTGATGTAGTCCATGGGGGTCGTGAAGAGCCGGACTCGACTGTGCGACTGAACAACAACAGCAGGCCACAAGGGAAGGATTAGGACTGCCTCCCCTCCACCACTGCTCTCATCCCATTTGCAATCCCCACAGTTTCTTTTCAGCAAATAAATCCTTAAAAGGCAACAGCTCTATTTATTTACATGGGCCCTCTGTCGGGTTGCCAGCTTCCAGGTGGGGGCTGGAGATTTCCTGGGATTACAACTGATCTCCAGGCAGGAGAGACCAGTTCACCTGGAGAAGATGGCTGGTTTGGAATTATACCTATGGCATTATACCTCACTGAAATCCCTCCCCTTTCCAAACCCCGCCTTCCTCAGGCGCCACACCCAAATCTCCAGTTATTTCCCAACCCGGAGCGGGCAGCCCTAGCCAGTGTTCCCTCTAAACTGAGTTAGTGTGAGTTAGCTCACAGTTTTTGAGCTTCCAGCTCACACATTTCTGTCTTAGCTCAGGAGGGATTGCTGCAGAGGAAACTGATTTAGGCAGCAGGCAAATGGCTTGCTCACAACTTTAATGCCAGTAGCTCACAAAGTAGAATTTTTGCTCACAAGACTCCACAGCTCAGAGGGAACATTGGCCCTAGCCCGCTGTAATTGCAGCGTGTGCATGCATAAACAGAGCTGGAACGTGTGCCACAAGAAAGGTGGAAACTGAACCTTCCATCATTTTATAATTTTCATTCCTTGGACTCCTGCACCCTCTTCCTCCTCCCCTCCTCTGACAACTCTTCTTGCTGCATGCCATTTTTCTTTTCTCATAGACCTTACTGTTGCCTCTTCATCCTGCCTTTCTCCAAAGGTTGCTGGTGGGGAGTGTATGCCCCTCACAGTCCTTCGGGCATGATCCTTCTCCATCCTCAGCCTGAAGCAGGGCTCTGGCTGACCGGTGCAACGCAGGAATCGGCAGGAAGGGTTAAACTGAGGTAAGACATCTATGATACGTTGTCTGATTTCCTGAGGACCATGGCTTGACTTCTGTTTTTCTACCTCTCCCTCTAGTAAGACGTAGTTAAAAATTACAAAGCAATGGAATGATGGCAATGGACTGTTATACTGAGTGTGGATATTCATTCTCTTTCACTCTTACACAGGCGCACACACACAAAGTACAGTTACTTGTGTTACAATTGTGTAGTGTCGAACAGTAGCTATATACATGAGAGAAACTTCGGTTTTATTTGCATATAGATGAGAATATGAAACATGTCAAGGGTTTCCCACAACAGTTAAAAAGCTAAACTTAGGAGGCACATGTTGTCCAAATCTCTCTCTCTCACACACACACCAGTTACTAGGAAATACTGAATATGAGACAATTTATCTTTCTGTTTATTAACTCTGGAAATAAATTCTGACTCATGATAGCTGCCATTACATAGTAGGACAAGAAACACATAGGAGAGTGTCTGGTTGTAACAGTTCCTGTCCAGTCCCAGATTGGGCATAAGGTGGAAATTTACAGTGGTGTCCATGAACATAATAAAATAGGAGCCAAGTGGCACCTTGAAGACTGATACAATTTGTTCCAGCATAACATTTCTTGAGTCAGAATGCACATCTCTCTCTCTCTCTCTCTCTCTCTCTCTCACACACACACACACACACACACAGCCTTTATTGGCATGAAAGCACAAAACATCATGGAAATACGGGAAAATACTAAGGGTTCTAGGAAAAAAGCCCACAGGAAAAAAGCCCATGTGGAAAAATGCCCACATGGAAATAAGCCCACACGGAAAAAAACCCAAATACATAAAAGCCCACACGGAAAAAGCCCACATTGGAAAGCGCCATAGATATTTATAATTGTGGATAACCATTCATCTCCATTTATGAGAATGAACAGGTATTACCTGTATTCACACGCAGCAATTTGTGTTTTGATTTTAACAAAGTATAATTAAATAATAATTTTGCTATGTTATTAGGCAACCTGCCTGTGCATTAGCCAGTGTTAGTTTGTGGCAAGTGAGGTTCCTCTGCAGTCCATTATATAGAGACCACACATCGGTGTTCCCTCTAAGCTGAGTTAGTGTGAGCTAGCTAGCTCACAGATTTTTAGCCTCCAGTTTACAGATTTTTGTCTTAGCTCAGGAAGGATGACTCCAGAGCAAACTGATTTATGCAGTAGCCAAATTGCTCACTCACAACTGTAATGCCAGTAGCTCACAATGTAGAGTTTTTGCTCACAGGACTCCACACCTTAGAGGGAGTATCGCCACACACTGGGATGACTGCTGTGGAATAGGAAATTAAGAGCACTACAGGACATCAGGACATGGTTGCCACTTCTGTTGCTATTTGTTATTAGGGTTGCCAAATCTCTCTTACCTCCTCGGCGGGGGATCGCTGGCAATCTCCCGGAGCGTGCGAAGCGCGCGCGCGCCGCATCTACATCACCCGGATGTGACGTCACACGCTGTGGCGGGGCCACAGCCACTTGAGGGGAAAACTCTATGTTTTCCCCTCAAATGGCTG
>NW_015163144.1:374919-381926 GCF_001447785.1 Gekko japonicus
GCTTTAAGGCCAGGTGTCGGTCCGGCAATCCTGCCTGGCCTGGCTTGGGGCCCTGCTTGGAGGTCGGCCAGCGGGACTGGCTCCGGCGGGACCCTGGAGAGCTGGGGATGGGGTGGCCGCCAGGTACGGCCGGCTCGGGCAGGTGGAGGAAGGCGGTGCAGGTAGAGCCCAGGGCAGCAGTGGTGGGCAGAGCGCAGGTGCCCTGGGTCCCACCAGCCAGCGGAAGAAGGCAATGGGCGGCGAAGGCAGGTGCATCAGGAGTCCCCCCTGCCGGCAGGGGTGAGAGGGCAACCTGTGATTGTGAAGCGAAGCGCCTCTGCCAGCGGCCACAGGCAGGGCTGGCTCCAGGCTGCTCCTCACGGTGCCTTCGGCTCCCCTTGGGCAAGTGGGTTGCCCTCCCAAAAACTACTCTGTTTAGGCAAGGGAGGGGAAAGATGGCAGGCCAGGGGGCGCCCCCTCTAAAGGGGCTGCTCTAGGCCACTGTCTAAAAATTGTCTATGACAGCCCAGCCCTGGGCAGGAGCTGAGGAGGCTGGGTAACATAATTAACATAAGAAGAACCCTGCTGGATCACACCAGTCCCTGCAGTTGGGAGGGGCTGATCTTTTAGTTTCACAATGGGACCAGAGATATAAAAGTAGTAGCCTGGTGTGTTTCAGGCCTTTTATTATCCAGGCCCTGAAGAATGCAAGACTTTTTACTCAGGTAAGTTTGCTGAGGGGCAAACATTAGATGCTGGGAAGATTTTAATTTAGTAAACCGTGGTTTTTCAAATTCTATTTCTCATTCATAGGGTTGTGGGAAAACTAGAAAACAGTATGCCTGCAAAAAGGTCTTCAAAGCAGCCAGGTATCTTTTTTGTACTTCTTTAGTTTTAATTCTGAGTGATCTCCAGCCCTCACCTGGAGACTGGCAACAGTAGTTTCCCAGGAGGAAATGGATGGTTTGGAGGGTGGAGTCTATGGCATTGTACCTGTCTGAGTTCCCACTCCTCCTCAAACCCCACCCTTTCCAGGCTCCACCCCGCAAATCTTCAGGAATTTTCCAACCTGGAGTTGGCAACTCTATCTCCTTCCCAGCCAACCATCAACCTACCTTTATCTGCCCCTGATCGCTACCATCTGGAAAGCAGTTTTAATTCTGAGTTATCTCCAGCCCTCACCTGGAGATTGGCAGCAGTGATTCCCCAGGAGGAAAAGTACAGTCTTTCTCCACAGTGGAGACCAAAGCAGATTACATCATTCTCCTCTCCCCCTTTTGATCTGCACAACAACCCTGTGAGGTAGGTTAGGCCGAAAGTCTGTGACTGGTCCAAAATCACCTTCTCAACTTCTACAGCAAGAACCTGGGTCTTGCAAATCCTGCTTTGAAGCACTAACTGCCACACCTAGGGTAGCCAACCTACAGGTGGAGCCTGAAGATAGCCAGATATCACAACTGAACTCCAGGCAACAGATCTCTCTCCCCCCCCGGGAGAAAATAACTGCTTTGGAGGGTGGGCTCTATGGCATTCTGTTCAGCTGACGCCTCTCCCCGCCCTCAAACTCTGGCTTCTGTAGACTCCATCACAAAATATCCAGGAATTTCCCAACTTGGAGCTGGCAACCCTAGTCAGGCCTGACCCCAATGAGTTCCTCACAAAGCCCTGGACAGGGTTTCCTTCATCTTTTTACTTACAGAACCAAGCTTGGTTGCCTAGCAACAGCCACTGAGGGATAAATTAGTCCCACAGGAGCGGACCCAGCCCCCAGCCAATGACACATGAGTACTCTTGAGTGGCAATTGAATGGCCAATGGCTGATGGAGTGCATAGCACAGCCAATGGGAGAGCTGGAAATGGCCAATGTGTAAGACAATTATATATACAGAATTATACTTGATAAAATCACAACACAAATTGTTGCATGTGAATACAGGTAATACCTGTTCATTCTCATAAATGGAGATGAATGGTTATCCACAATTATAAATATCTATGGCGCTTTACAGGGTATTTTTCAATGTGGGCTTTTTTCCATGTGGGCTTTTATGTATATGGGCTTTTTTCCATGTGGGCATTTTTCCTGTGAGCATTTATGATGGTGGGTTTTTCCCCGTGGGCTTTTTTCCTGTGGGTTTTTTCCCCTGTGGGCTTTTTTCCAGTCACCATACTAAGATGCATCAGTCACTTATACTTGGCTATTCAAGCTTCGTTTTCTGATTAATGCACGTATCTGATGTAGTGAGCTCTGACTCACAAAAGCTTATCTATAGTAATAAAAGGGTGTATATGTCTGTCTGTGGCAAGCATAATTCATCAGACAATAAAGCAAAGAATTTCAAAGTTGATCACCAGCTTCAGGATGATGGTAGGAGTTGCAGTGCAAACATGAATGGAATCAGAACATCCCAGTCCAGATTGTCTCCAGAACATCTCTTTGCCGTTTTCAATGGAAGTGATAGTTTACTCATTAGAAGCCAGAAGCGTAGTGGTAGTAGAGTCAGGGAGGGTGGATTATAGTCCCTTCCTTTCCAAAACAAACCTTCAGATAAGCTTGTCAAATAAGAGGTCTTCTTGAGCAGGGCTATTTTTGGGCAGGAACGCACAGGAACGGAGTTCCGGCTGGCTCCTGAGTTGGCCACACCCAGCAGGAACTCATTAGCATAATAGGCCACACCCAACAGCAGAAACTCATTAGGATTGGCTACATTAGGGGTGTGTGGCCTAACATGCAAAGGAGTTCCTGCTACAAAAAAAGCCCTGGGTTTTGACAACAAACAAGGTAAACAGAATAAGGAGCAAAAGGTGGGTATGGCTGGATGACCACACTTCTGGTAACATGGGGTTGTGGCCTAATATGCTAATGAGCTGTGCTGTCAGGGGTGTGGCCTAATATGCTAATGAGTTTCCCTATTCTTGAGTATGATGTTCAATGCAATAATAGCCTAGAGGAAGCAGCATTTGTGCAGTCACCAAAAATGTTACAAAATCTGTTTGGTACTATGCTACAGATTTGTGCCATTTCAAATTCCTAACATCTGTGGGATGTATATGAAGAAGAAGAGTGGTTTTTTATGCCCCACTTTCCTCTACCTTAAGGAGTCTCAAAGAGGCTTACAATTACCTTTCCCTTCATCTCTCCACAACAGACACCTTGTGGGGTAGGCAGGGCCGAGAGGATTCTGAATAGGGTTGCTAGAGTCCCTTTAAATACTTTTGGCAAGAAGCAGGGGTGGGCGAGCGCCTGTACTCCAGGCTGCACGGCTTGGAGTACAGGCATACACAGCCCCCCACTTTTTGCAAAAAGCATTTAAAGTGCGCAGACTCTAATCTGGGAGAACCTGGTTTGATCCTCCACTCCTCCACTTGCACCTGGCTGGATGGCCTTGGGCAAGCCATAGCTCTGATAAGAGCTGTTCTTGAAAAAGAGAGGGTTCTGTCAGAGCTCTCTCAGCCCCACCTACCTCACAGGGTGTCTGTTGTGGGGAGGGGAAGGGAGAGGAGTTTGTCAGCTGCTCTGAGACTCCCTTGCGTAATGAAGGACGGGGTATAAATCATTTCTTCTTCTTCTTCTTCTTCTTCTTCTTCTTCTTCTTCTTCTTCTTCTTCTTCTTCTTCTTCTTCTTCTTCTTCTTCTTCTTCTTCTTCTTCTTCTTCTTCTTCTTCCCCCCCCCCCCCAAGGTCACCCAGCAGGCTTCATGTGGAGGAGTGGGGAACCAAATACAGTTCTCCAGATTGGAGTCTGCCATTCTTAACCACTACACCACTAAGGAACATCTCTCAGAAGATACTTTCAATCAAGCCAGAACACAAAATCCACAGGCTTTACTTTAATGATACTGCTCTTACAGCCAATTCAGCTCTGAACAGTGTCACACTAGGACTAAGAAAAAGAAAAAGGAAATTTATTTAATACATGTGTCTATATAATGTAAAAATTTAATGATTTTTAATCTTAATTGACTGAGAGATGAACTTGGCAACTGCCAATGTAATATTAAAATCCATCCCGACTAAAAGAAACCTCAAATTATCCAATTCACACCTAGAATCCTGGATAAAAGGTTTTTATCCAACTATCTCTTGCCTCGTTAAGCAAATGACAGTCGAATAGACAGTGTTGAAGGGTGTCTGTTTGGCCAGAACCACATTGGCACAGTCACTCAGAGTAAGGCACCTTAATTAAGTGTCCCAATAGCTACCCTGATGGAATAACATTCAATTTAGCCAGCATAAATAATCGTCCGTAGTGCATCACTGTTAGGAAATCAAAATAGGCTGGAAGAGATTGTGGTAACGTTAAACCTAAATATAAAGTTGAGCACACTCTGCATGCTCTTATCACGGTACTTCTAGTATCCGATTTTTCCAAACAGGGTAGGATTGAAGAGAAAGCTGCTGAAGGCCCTTGCTCTTTCAGAACATGAGGGGAGATTCCGAGAGTCCAGATATGACTTTCAACCAATTTGCTCCATGGACTTTTGTAAGAGTCTGCTTTTATTCTCATGGAGAATAAAATCTTGACCCAGAATCTAAAGGTTGCAGCCCAGATCCGAGCCTCGAATCCACATATAGAAATGACATATAATGATGCAATTTTAATAAAACATTTAATCAATTAAAATTGTGCTCTAACCATCGGGTGGCTCTAATTTAGAAACATTAGGTCTTCCTGAAAAACCTGATATAAACTTATTATAAGTAAAAATACACGTGTTTATTTGGGGGAAAGTTAACATACAAGGGCCCAATGAAAGCCTCGTTAACAAATACCAATGGAGACTGTACAAGAAACAATTATTGTGGTCTAACACGTTTACGGCCAATCAGGCCTTCTTAGGTGTCTTCACTGGATTCTGCGGCTGCTGGGGTGGGGTTGCCTGGCAACTGCAGCAGTTACGCGAAACATTCTGAACCTTGATTTCTGGAAAGGCCAGCTGTGGGAGGGGGAGCAAGAGTAGACTGGGGGCCAAAACAGCCCCGGAAAGCCCCCCCGATCATCATGTCCCCTGATGGAGTAGGCCTTGCCAACGATGTGCCCAGGAGCAACTTCTGGGAACTCACCACCAATACGATCTGGCGTGGCCTGGCACCGTTGGCTCCAGAGCCCTAGGTCTGGCCTGCTGCACAGCTGGGACCCGCCCTGAGCTGGGGGCCGCCACACAGCGTAGCCAGACTTTTCGCAGGGAGGCCATGACGGGTAGGAAAGGAGGGGGAGAAGCTGAAGACAGAGGAAGAAATAGAGGTGGGTTGGCTGGAGAGTGGGAAGGCGACTAAAAGGGACGATGCCATAGGGATCTCTGCCTTTTCATCTCTGACTTTTGTAGGATTTTATAATTGTTGTTTTTATAATGTCCTGCTTACATTCTAAGCTGCCATGAGTTCCACCACAAATGTGCCTCCCCAAAATTTTACATTTTATTTTTTTTAGTTCTACCACACAGAAAGCTGTGATTTGAGTTCTACCATGCAGAAAGGTGGCTCCCAGATGTTTTAAATAAAATAAATGCATTAAATAGGGGAAGCCAAGGAACCAGAAAGAAGCGGCAGGGAAGGAGGAAACAGTGGTGACTGGGATGATGGGGTGATATCTAGGTCAACACACTAAAGCTGAGGCATAGCAATGACACAAGAGGTGTGAGTGGAAGGATGAATGGACATTTTGCAGCAGTGACCTCAGCTACTGGGACACCAGAGCGCCACCTCATGAAAGGAGGACTTGTTGCCTCAGGGACACTGGCACCTAATTTAGGGGATGCCAACCTCAGGCACACTCAGATAACTGGGAGGAGGAGGAAATGGCCCAAAAAAGCCCTTCTGTCTCCCTGTTTCTCCACCAGAGAGCAGCTGCCAAGAAAGGAGGGCACCGAATGCAAAGAAGAGGGTGAAGTGTGGATGGGAGAGGATCGAGGAGGCCAGTTCTTCCACAAATCAGGGAACGTGATTGGCTGAATGTAAGAAAGAAAATATGTCAGTCATATAATTCCAGATTACTCAACTAACATATCATGGGAATTTATAACAGACAGAGAGGAGATGTCACAATAACATCTGGGAACTATGCTTATGGCAGCCATGGATGGCTAAAGGGAAACTAGGCACAGGATGTTACAACACAAAAAAGAGATCCAGCAGCGCTTGCATTTCCCCCCGTTTGCTTTCTTATCCACTCATGCCCATTCACTTCCCTTCTCTCACCCTAGGCATGGTGAGGAGGAAGGAAAGGGGGTGGGTGAGGGGAGGGGAGGCAGAAAGGTGGCTCCCGTTTCCCTTTGTCGTCTGCTTCCGGGGGACTCCACCACCACATCTTCCTGGGCTTTTTGGGGTTACTAGGGCAATTTGAAATGCCATCCTAATTCCATGATTGATTGATTGATTTTTGGCTAATTCTGTTCCTGAGCATAACTTACTTAACTTTCACAGTTAAATTGGACTTTCAAGGTTCTGGAAGACATGAATTTTGGTGAGATCAATCTACACTTGGGTGAATTTGATCTACACTTTGCAGATGGCTACAATAGTTAACAATGGAGATTTAACTAAACCTTGTGAGATTCAAAATGGAACACGACAAGGTGGCCCGTTGTCTCCTTTGCTGTTGATTTTGGTTCTTGAAATACTGACCAGAAACATAAGACATGATGAGAGGATTGGAGGAGTTAAGGTTAAAAAAGAGGTTTCTAAATTGAGAGCCTTTGCTGATGATTTGGTACTAATTTTGGAAGAACCCATAAAGGGAATTGAAGAAATGATGGCTAAGATGACAGAATTCAGTGCTCTAGTGGGATTTAAAATTTAAGGACAGAAAACAAAAATCTTAACAAAAAAATTGAAAACAGGAGACCTAGGAGAAGTGATGAAGAAAACAGGTTTTAAAGTGGAAAAGAAAGTAAAATATTTGGGTATCCCGGTGACAAATATTAATTGTATGTTATCTAAAAATAATTACGATATGACATGGAAAGAAGTAAAAAGAAAAAGAAAAAGGTCTGTGGAGAAGAGGGATTTCAATTGCATATAATGCCATA
>NW_015163145.1:0-9838 GCF_001447785.1 Gekko japonicus
AGCTGTTTTTCTCACCTGCACAACCTAAACCAAGGGGAAGATTCAGGTACCCTATTCCACCTCATGGAAGAAAAGGTGCTTTGGGGAGGAAGATTTTGAGACATGGCCTCTCTCTGCATGCCAGTTCGTCGCAATTCTCATCCTGTCTGGGATGCTTTGGATTTTTTTTCTTTCAAAAATGGGAATGTTTTATTTATTATTTATTTATTCATTCCATTTTTATCCCGCCCTCCCCGCCGCAGGCAGGCTCAGGGCGCCTTCCATTAAGGACTAAAAATATATAATACAAACATACCAAGTCATAGCTCACAATAAATAGAATAAAATAAAAAATAAAGTGCTGGTAGCAATAACAACCTAGTGGCCGTGATAGATATTCCCCCCAAAATGGCCCCAGTCGACATCCGGCATAGTTCGTTAGTATTATTCAGTTCAGTTCGCATTGTTGATGTTCATTGGTGTTATTGGTGTTATTAGTGGCCGCTCCCAGTGTTCCCTCTAAGCTGAATTAGTGTGCGCTAGCTCACAGTTTTTTAGCCTCCGGCTCACACATTTCTGTCTTCGCTCTGGAAGGGACGGCTCCAGAGCAAACTAATTTATGCAGCAGCCAAACCACCTGCTCAGAACTTCAATGCCAGCAGCTCTCAAAGTAGAATGTTTGCTCACAAGACTCCACTGCTTAGAGGGAGCATTGGCGGCTCCTAGTCGAAGGCCTGGTGGAAGAGCTCCATCTTACAGGCCCTGCGGAACTGTAAAAGGTCCCGCAGAGCCCTGATGTCCTCCGGGAGCTCATTCCACCAGTGTGGAATCAAAGGCACTGGTGGAATGAGCTCCAGTCTGCCACTTGCCCTGCGGCTCGAGACCAGCAGGGGAACTGCACCCTGGCCTCTGTCCCGGGGTCCTGGCTACCACCACTGTTCCCTCTAAGCTGAGTCAGCGTGAGCCGGCTCACAGTTTTTTAGCCTCCGGCACAAACATTTTTGTCTCAGCTCAGGCAGGACGGGGATCCAGAGCAAACTGATTTATGCAGCAGCCAAATGGCTCGCTCACAGCTTTAAGGCCAGTCGCTCACAAAGTTAGAATTTTTGATCACAAGGCTCTGCAGCTTAGAAGGAGTATTGGCTTCCACTCGAGGAATCAAGGTAGACCTCTGTCCCTCCTTTCCCAGGGGCTCTTTCCCAGCCCTTCGAAACAAGGCACAGGGAGGCTGGAGGACCCACGTGTGGATTAATAGCCCTGCAGGGCTGGGGGCTGCGGTGGGGGAAAGAAAAGGGCAAGATGGCTCTCTCTTCCCCCCCTTCTTCCGTTAGCAGAGACTTAAGAAGAAGAGGAAGAGGAGGAAGAGATTGGATTTATACCAGCCCACCCTTCACTCGGAGTCTCAGTGCGGCTTACAAACTCCTTTCCCTTCCCCCTCCCCACAACAGAGACCCTGTGAGGTGGGTGGGGCTGAGAGAGCTCTGAGAGAAACGGGTCTTTTTCAAGAACAGCTCTTGTCAGAACTATGGCTTGCCCAAGGTCATCTAGCAGCTGCAAGTGAAGGAGAAGGAAGCAAAACCGGTTCTCCCAGATTAGAGTCTGCTCGCATAACCACCACACCAAACTTTCCCTGTTCCACTGCAACTCCTGAGCTGTGTGGCTACTAATCCACGAGGATCCCATGACACCTGGAACCCAGGGTTGTTTTTTGGGGGGAGGGACTGGGGGGTGGGGACATGGCAAATGGCCACACCTTCTGCTAGAGGTGGTCAGGATCCAGCCCGAGGGCCGTGGGGCAGTCCTGCCGCTTTCACCCAAGTGAGATTTCCAGCGAGGGAAGAGCACCCCATGGCCAGGTGAGTCACAAACTGATCCACACCACCTTCGCCTTTCCCCTCTTTCTTCCCTCCGCTCAGACGCCTTGCCCTTTTTGGTCCTAAGCCTCCTTATTCACATCAGCCACCTTCTGGGGGAAGCGAGATACGCATTTAACCAACAGACGCATTTAATCCATGGGGTGTCAGCCTCGCTCAGAGCGTCTTCATACCTGGTGCCGTAGGTACGAGGACAGGTGAGTCTCCGTGCAGCCGCCTCCCAATAAGACCCAGGGATCCTTGACTGTTAGTTGCAAAACACGCTCTGCTGTTTGACAGGCAAGCTAAAAGAGAGACAACTTGCCCAAGGTCATCCAGCAGCTGCAAGTGGAGGAGAAGGAAGCAAACCCGGTTCTCCCAGATTAGAGTCTGCTCACTTAACCACCACACCAAACTTTCCCTGCCCCACTGCAACTCCTGAACTGTGTGGCTACTAATCCACGAGGATCCCATGACACCTGGAACCCAGGGTTGTTTTTTGGGGGGAGGGACTGGGGGGTGGGGACATGGCAAATGGCCACACCTTCTGCTAGAGGTGGTCAGGATCCAGCCCGAGGGCCGTGGGGCAGTCCTGCCGCTTTCACCCAAGTGAGATTTCCAGCGAGGGAAGAGCACCCCATGGCCAGGTGAGTCACAAACTGATCCACACCACCTTCGCCTTTCCCCTCTTTCTTCCCTCCGCTCAGACGCCTTGCCCTTTTTGGTCCTAAGCCTCCTTATTCACATCAGCCACCTTCTGGGGGAAGCGAGATACGCATTTAACCAACAGACGCATTTAACCAACAGACGCATTTAATCCATGGGGTGTCGGCCTCGCTCAGAGCGTCTTCATACCTGGTGCCGTAGGTACGAGGACAGGTGAGTCTCCGTGCAGCCGCCTCCCAATAAGACCCAGGGATCCTTGACTGTTAGTTGCAAAACACGCTCTGCTGTTTGACAGGCAAGCTAAAAGAGAGACAAAAGTGTTTTTTCTTAAGTATAAAGCAAGGAAAGGAAAGCCCGTTTTTAAATTCCAGAAAAAAGGAACTCAAAACAGAAAGAACGAGCAAAGAAACAGCGCCATCCGTTTGTTGGTTTTAATTGGCTTTAACGATGTACTACGCAATCATTCTCTGATGAAGAGGCTGGCCTGGTTGTCCAGTGTAGAGGGTGGAAGGGCACTGCAGGCACGTGATTAGAGGCTGAGCAGGAATATGAGCCTGAGATGGTCTGGCTGGTGCTGCTGGGTCCACTGACGGTGCTGCTAGGATCTATAGGAGAGCCAAGTTGGCCTCTTGGTTTCTTGCAGGCCTTGGGGCCAGAGTCCGTGTCACTGTCCAGTAGTTTGTCATTGCGGGTGAGAAGCTGTTTCCGGTGAGCAGGCTGTCTGTCAGCCAGAAAAGGTCGGCTCCCCAGAACCATGGTCCATTCGTGTGAGGGAAGGTGTCACTATTCAGCAGGGCTTATAGTCATTAATAATGCGCTGAATTGGCTTGAGTTTCTGAGGTAACTCGTGGGCCACAACGCTTTCTCTTGGCCCAAATATCCCACAGAATTACTGTTGGCTGAAAGCACCATACGTGATCTCTTTAGATTGACATTCTTGAGTGCCCACGAGTTCTTATATTGTGAGGAAGGGAGAAAAGTACTTCTTTTTCTGCCTCCGCTATCCCATGAATAATTCGGTCGATTTAAATGCCATGTGTATAGAAATATTGATTTCTAAATGTCTCCTGCATTCTCCTGTTCTGTCTTTTGGTAACAGGCTGTGCCTTATTTCCTCTTACAAGCCAAATGGTAGGCCCCATGGCCTCAATTGCATGCCATAAACCCACATTCTTCACACTTCCATGCTGGAAGCTAGGCCAGCATGCCAGAAGCTCACGTAGCAGATGGAGAAGCTGGGGTTGGGGGCCATGTGACTGCAGGCGTGGTTTCCAAACTTCCAGCCTATCGCCAGTTGTACCCATGACAACTAACAAATTGGACACACCTATGTCCACTCCAATTGGCTGGTGGCCACAGCTGACTGAGACTGAAATTGGGCTATATCTGTTCAGACCCAATGGGAGAGACTCTCTCTGTCTCTGTCCCTTGCTCTTGTTCTGCTCTTGCTTCTGGGTCTCCTGTTGTTGCCTGTTTATTGCACCTGGACATGTGCTCTCTGGAAGAGACAAAGGACTGCTTTGTGCCTTAGAGCACATGGAGGACAAGGATGGGATTGTTCCTAAAAATCCCTTGGCACCTAACTGGACTGTATCCTGGACACTTTTGGAACATGGACACTGTACTGGTAATTATGCATATCTCTAATGTGTAGTTAAGGCAAACTGCCTTAGGTTTCTTATTTTGTAATCTCTTAGTCTGTGCTAAGATCTGAACTGAATAAAATAGTATTCTTGTTCTAAGTTGTCTTTGATGTTGTAACTGGGATTCCAAGTCTATTTCCTGTGCCTACCTGGCCACACACTACCATTGAGTGTTAAGTGTACATCTCTGGGAATGAGGTGCTAATGTGTTAAGCCCTAGATGCCAGCTGAGAGATCTGAATCTCTGCTCTGAGCTGGAGGGGATTATAGAATACTGAGAGATTCTGGTGGCTTATTGTTCTGAAATCCAGATAGGGTAGCCTACCTCTCTGGGTTGTTGTTAATGTATTGTAAAAGTATAGGATTCCCTCCCATTCCTGGACAGGCTTGGGGGGCAGAATCCTATACACCATGCATTTTATTTATTTATTTATTTATTCATTTTTCGCATTTATACCCCGCCCTCCCCCATGGGCTCAGGGCAGCTTACAGAGGCAAGGCAGAACCTTGCCATAATAAAAACATAATATACTTAATAATTTAAAACATATAATACTTCTTAAAATCCTAAATTGAAACCAAAGTGCCCAGTGACTTCCATAATCCAGAGATGGCGGATCATATGTCCAAAGTTCCAAGTAGACGGATTAAGGCTTCTTCCATATTCAGATGTTTGTCTCAGGGCGTCATCCAACCTATAGTGGTGGAAGTATAGCAGGGGTGGCGGCTCCTACTCAAAAGCCTGGCAGAAGAGCTCCGTCTTGCAGGCCCTGCGGAACTGCACAAGATCCCGCAGGGCCCGGATCTCCCCTGGGAGCTCATTCCACCAGGTAGGAGCCGCCACCGAAAAAAGCCCTGGTCCTAGTAGCGGATAGTTTAGGATCCTTGGGGCCCGGGATGACTAATAAGTTTTGCAATAGACTTGCATTGGCTTTGCAAGACTCTGGGATGCATCCTCCTCCTGTCTCAAGACTCCACTGAGCAGACTTTGAAGCCTTCCACCAACCTTAAGGAGTTTCCCTCCAGCTTCTGTGGCTCTGTCTTTGAAGGAAGAGCCACTTAAACTGGAGGAAGGGCCCCTGGGGAGTGGTCGTATCCCCCCCCCATCTGTTCTGCCGCTTTTGTGGCTCCCGACACTTTGACTTCACGTCACAGACCTCTGCTGCCCCTTTTCTGCTGGCCTCAAAGAACATCAGAACATAAGAGAAGCCCATGTTGGATCAGGCCAAAGGCCCATCCAGTTTAACACTCTGTATCACACAGTGGCCAGAAATACCAGGGGCCATCAGTGGGGCCAGGACATTAGAAGCCCTCCCACTGTTGACCCTCCCCCAAGCACCAAGAAGACAGAGCATCACTTGCCCCAGAGCCCCTATCTATACCTTGTGGCTCATAGCCACGGATGGACCTCTGCTCCATATGCTTATCTAATTCCCTTTTGAAGCTGTCCATGCTTGTAGCCGCCACCACTTCCCGTGGCAGTGAATTCCATGTGCGAATCACTCTGCTCTCGTGCTTACATCCCCACAAAGTGCACGTTCCAGTGAGTGCACAGCGGTTCTTCTTACCTTTAGTTCCTCCCACGCAGTCTCATTCCTGTTACAAAGCACCAGACTGCAGATGGCCGAGTCTTCGGGAATCAGATGCAAGAACCACTTGGGAGCGAAATGCTGAGTCCGCAAGTCCTTCAGGCTGCCGTAGGGAGCAGGGGAGAGGAGCTGTAGAGACGCAATTGCCTGGGATCCTGTTCGGAAAAGGGAAGACCGATTGGGTGCATTCTTCTCTCAGCGGAAAAAGGCCTTCCTGTGCACTGAAACTATTTGGTTTCCTTCAAAATGGACATGCATCAGGGGCCTGAAATATGCTAATTTTAAATTTATTTTATTTACATGACTTATAGTCCGCCTTTCTCACAGGTACGCGGGGCAGATTACACAATTTTAATAAGTTCTAGCAGCTAACACTACAAAGGCAAATCCATCAAGGCCAGCCGTGTGGGGATAATCCACTGGGGCAACAATTCCATGGAAGAAAATATTTCCTCTTCAGGGCTATTTTTGGGCAGGAACGCACAGGAACAGAGTTGGCCTGATCCGACATGGCTTCTCTTGCATTCTTACCTCTAGAGCAAGTGATGCTTTGTATTCTTGGTGCTTGGGAGGGCAAGAGTGGGAGGGCTTCTGGAGTTATGGCTCCACTGGTGGACCTCCTGATGGCACCTGGGTTTTGGCCACCGTGTGACACAGAAGAGTGTTGGACTGGATGGGCCTTTGGCCTGATCCAACATGGCTTCTCTTATGTTCTGATGTCTGGGGCAGTGATGCTCTGTACTCTTGGTATTTGGGGGGGCACAGTGGGAGTGCTTCTGGAGTCCTGGCCCTGCTGCTGGACCTCCTGAGGGGGCACCTGGTATCTTTGGCCACTGTGTGACACAGAGTGTTGGACTGGATGGGCCAGTGGCCTGATCCAACATGGCTTCTCTTATGTTCTGATGTCTGGGGCAGTGATGCTCTGTACTCTTGGTATTTGGGGGGGCACAGTGGGAGTGCTTCTGGAGTCCTGGCCCCGCTGCTGGACCTCCTGAGGGGGCACCTGGTATCTTTGGCCACTGTGTGACACAGAGTGCTGGACTAGATGGGCCATTGGGCTGATCCAACATCGGCTTCTCTTGTGTTCTTAAGATGCCGAGAAACCACCCAAGTCTGATCCAGCAGGCCTCTTCGTATGTCCTTATTCTATTTTAAGCCAGCGATACTTGCACAGGGGCTGGCGAAACCACACATGGCTATTCAGAGGTAGGGAGAGACAGACCTATGGGCACAGAATGGGAGGGGCCGTAGCTTAGTGGCAGAGCATCTACTTGGTATGCAGAAGGTTGCAGGTTCAATCCCCAGCATCCCCAGTATCCCCAGTTAAAAGAACCAGGCAGGAGGTGACGCTGAAAGACCTCCGCCTGAAACCCTAGAGAGCTACTGCCAGTCGGAGTAGACAATACTGACCTTAAGGACACAAGAGAAGCCAATGTTGGATCAGTTCAATGGCCCACCCAGTCCAACACTCTTGTGTCACACAGTGGCCAAAAATACCAGGTGCCCCCTCAGGAGGTCCAGCAGCGGGGCCAGGACTCCAGAAGCACTCCCACTGTGCCCTCCCAAATACCAAGAGTACAGAGCATCACTGCCCCAGACATCAGAACATAAGAGAAGCCATGTTGGATCAGGCCAAAGGCCCATCCAGTCCAACACTCTGTGTCACACAGTGGCCAAAAACACCAGGTGCCATCAGGAGGTCCAGCAGTGGGGCCAGAACTCCAGCAGCCCTCCCACTGTGACCCCCCCCCAAGCACCAAGAAGACAGAGCATCACTTGTCCCAAACATGGTCTGATTCAGTATAAGGCAGAGCCATGTGTGTTCATGTGAAGTACTCTAGTAATTTTAAAAGGTTATAGTATTATATTTGACACAGTTATAGATATATTATTGTGTGTGGATGTAGGAAGGCGCACAGGGCACACGATAGCCGCGTGGCTCTTTTGGTTGACGATAATTGTGAATTTGGCTTTCCGTGACTCGCGGAGCCGATACTGCTGCTCCGAACTACTCAGACCGGAGGTCTTGGTTCCAAGCAAGGCTCCCTCTGAAGCTGTGGAGTCTAGTGAGAAAAAATTCTACTTTTTGAGCTACTGACATTAAAGCTGTGAGTGAGCAATTTGGCTACTGCATAAATCAGTTTGCTATGGAGCGGTCCTTCCGGAGCGGAGACAAAAATCTGTGAGCTGGAGGCTAAAAAACTGTGAGCTGGCTCACACTCACTCAGCTTAGAGGGAACACTGGTTCCAAGTGATCCGTCTTCAGTGATGCAGCGTTAACAGCAGGCAGGTCAGGTAGCGTTCGATAAATTCCCCCAAATTAAACAGGCAACCAAGGGGCCAATGTCACCCTCGCGTTTTTGGTCTCTGTGCCAAACCATGAACCGTCCCTGACTGGTGGCAGCCAAGGCAGAAAACATGGACACCCTCTCCTCCTCCGGAATGATGAATCTTGTTGTGTGGGTTTTTCAAACGTTTCTGTGCCGCAGCAGAAAGTGTTCTGGAATACCTCCCATCTGAGCAATCTTCCTACGTCCGTGTTTGTCTCAGTAAAGAATTGCTACTCTAAGATCTTTCCTCAGGGCTATAAATATGTCTGCCAGCTGTCGACCTCGGAGGAGAGAAACGATCCAGGGCTGCAGCGCCACAATTCATCCTGCGCGGCAGACGCAATCCCAGCCTCCACATGTCCGCTTGCCTGCCTGGCGTTCTTCAGCAAACCTGGCTGAAACCAGCGGCAGTAAAGAGGGAGACTCATACTTCTGAAAACTCTTTTCAGACGGAGACACAGACGGTTCGGGGGCAGAATGGCCCGTCCCACTTCCCACTATAGGGGGCTGTGGTAGGGTTGCCAAGTCTATTTATCTTGGCGGTGGGGGAGCCTCGCTGGGCTCGGGGAGCCGAAGGTGGATGTGCGTGCGCGCCGCCAGCACATCACCGGAAGTGACGCGCGACGTCAATCACGTTGAGGGCGTGGCCCCAATCGTCGGAGGGAAAACCATAGAGTTTTCCCTCCGACGATCGGGGCCACGCCCCCAACATGATTGACGTGGCTGCATCACTGCGCTTCGGGGGGCGGAGCTCCCCTCGGGGCCCGATTCTCCGGCAGTGGAAATCGGGCCTTCAAATCGTGGGTTTACCCAGCCCCTTGTCCCCACTTGGCAGCCCTAGGCTGTGGGGGGAGCTGAGGGGGCGGGGAATATCACATCTTCAATATTTCCTGTTTAAAAACTCCCCATGAATAGGACTTCAGCACCGAGAAGAGAATCTAGTTAAGCCGTTTGCATTCTCAATAGTTTCCCAAAATATATCTTTATTTAGGCACGTGTATTATGGCTTTTCTCCCCACAGGAACCTCCAAATGGCTTACAATGTTGCTCTCCCCTCTTCCATTTCATCCTGACAACAGCCCTGTGAGGTAGGTTGGGCAGAGAGCGTGTGGCTTGCCTGAGGTCACCGAGCACGCTTCCATGGCAGAGCGAGGATCTGAACTCAGGTCTCTGAGTCCAGCTGGGGACCGCCTAGAACAGTGGTGGCGAACCTATGGCACGAGTGCCAGAGGTGGCACTCAGAGCCCTCTCTGTGGGCACGTGTGCCATCGCCCCAGCCAGGCCCAGACCATCATTAAAGTGTCGAATTCTCTGCCAAATAATTTTAAGTAAATGAAAGCATTTGGGATTGCTTCCCTTACTTTGTTTGGATCATCTTAAGTTAATGTATGAGTTGTTTTTTCTAAAGTAAAACCTCCGTATTCAGGTTAAATTGCCGTGTTGGCACTTTGCGATAAATAAATGGGTTTTGGGTCGCAGTTTGGGAACGCGGTCTCTAAAAGGTTCGCCATCACTGGCCTAGAATAACGTCATGAGCTGCAGCATGCGGCGGGGGCGTTAGCGGAGACTGACAGCCTCCCCCCTCACGAGCCAACCGTGCTTCAGATCCAATCCAGGAGCCTCGTACAGCGCCACAAATCCTCCCTTCTACTGACGCACCACAAAGATTAAGCTCACCTGCCTCAGGTCCTGAGATGCTGAGGAGACAGGAGGGCCTATAAATATTTTATATAAATATTCTCTTTTCAGGTAGGTGACTAACAACCCCAGAAACAGTT
>NW_015163145.1:10199-13902 GCF_001447785.1 Gekko japonicus
TTTTTTCCGGGGGAAAACAGAAATTTTCGGGAAAATTGAAAAAAATGCTACATTAGCACTTTTTTTTTCTTTTCCAGATTGAAAGTCATTCTGTTACTTTAGGAACATAAAATATGACTATGGACCTTTTTCTTGGCATGAAATTATCACAACTACCATATTAAAAAAATACTGTATCCAAACAATTATTACAAACAGAATACCCACCCACATGCAAAAACAAAACTGAAACCTTTTCCTTTTCTTGTGACAACAGCACCTCCTAAAGGAAGAAATGCATCTTGTTCTTGCATTGGAGAGTTCAGTTTGTAACCTAGGACTTGCTTGTCCTCAGTGCACAGAAATTAGATCAATCTGATACCATACATATTTTTTAGAAATGATTTGGAAAATATTTGAACACCTTGTCTTAAAATATTTTATTCATCGTGTTAAAATAAAATGTTCCATAATCATTTTTTCCCTTTTCTTTTTTTTATTTTTCCAATTTTTCGGGAAAAAAAACAAAAAAGGCTTCAGGAAAAAAAACGGGGGGGGGGGGAAGGTTTCCCCCCAAAAAAGGGGGGGGGGGGAACGTTTCCCCCCAAAAATGTTTCCGTTTTTTCCCTGGCCTTCACATCTCTACTCACAGGGGGTGTCTGTTGTGGGGAGGGGAATGAAAAGGAGTTTGTAAGCTGCTCTGAGACTCCTTCGGGCAGTGAAGGGCGGGGTATAAATCCAATCTCCTCCTCCTCCTCCTCTTCTTGTTATCTAATGGTGCCATCCCTAAGCAGAGGCAAATCCTTCTGAGGCCACTGAGGCCAGCGCACTGGGAAGGTCGATCCCCTCCAAGAGCTGTACCGTCAAGCTCTTGGCACACAGACCAGGTAGTCACACGGGGTTATCATGGGTACAAATCCTGGGCTTCAACAGAGCAGATGCTCCCGAAAAATGGCCAGCAGGTTTTTCTCGCCCTCGGAATTCCAGAGATAATTTCTCTGTGCGCGAAGGACAGAAACATCCTTTGCAAGACATCGAAGGGGAATGTGGCGCCCTTCCCCTGGCATTTAGTCATGCCTGAATGCTGAGTGGATACAGAACCTACATCCGTAGAAGGAAAGGGCCCAGACAGGCAGCCTGAGGCACCGTCATCAAGAGGGGTCCTGGATGGCGCAGGGAACCCTGGCTCACAAAAGCCGTAACGTGCCAGCAAGGCTACTGAGAAGAGGAATGTGTGTTCCCCTTTGCTGCTCTAACCAGTATACAGTTGTGGTACAGGACTGGAGTCAATAAACTGCCACGTGTAGAATAGGATTAGTGATGGACACAGGAAACGATACGAGTTGAATGGAGAGGGTGCAATGAAGCACAGCTATTGGTCACTCACTGGATGTTGCACCAAACAGGCACAATGGATGGACGGCACAACACGCAGTACCCATGTCCAGACTCCAGAATCTGTGGGGGGAATATGCAGACCACCCTCCAGGTTACTTCACACACTGTCCAAGCAGTGCATTTCCCACTTGCTAGAAAATACACATCCGCCAGTGAATGACTTGGGAGATTATGCCTATTGACTAGCCAGTGCAATCCTCCTAACACATGCTTGTTTTAACATCATTTTAAGGCTGCGGCCATTTTTGTGAACATTTTCCATTCAGCTCATATGGTCAATGCATGCGGAATGGAAAGTGTGCACAAGAGCTAGCAGTTTGTGTACTCTGTATTAAGAAGAGCCCTGCTGGATCAGACCAGTGAGGGTCCATCTAGTCCAGCATCCTGTCTCACACAGCGGCCAACCAGTTCCTCTGGAGGGCCAACAACAGGGCAGAGAGGTCGAGGCCTTCCCCTGAGAAGAACACCAGAAGAGCCCTGCTGGATCAGACCAGGGAGGGTCCCTCCAGTCCAGCCTCCCGTCTCACACAGGGGCCAGCCAGTTCCTCTGGAGGGCCAACAACAGGGCGTAGAGGCCGAGGCCTTCCCCTGAGAAGGACACCAGAGAAGCCCTGCTGGGTCAGACCAGGGAGGGTCCCTCTAGTCCAGCCTCCCGTCTCGCACAGGGGCCAGCCAGTTCCTCTGTAGAGGCAACAACAGGGCAGAGAGGCCGAGGCCTTCCCCTGATAAGAGCACCAGAAGAGCCCTGCTGGGTCAGACCAGGGAGGGTCCCTCTAGTCCAGCCTCCCGTCTCACACAGGGGCCAGCCAGTTCCTCTGGAAGGCCAAGAACAGGGCATAGAGGCTGAGGCATGGTCTTGATGTCAAGAACATAAGAAGAGCCCTGCTGGATCAGACCAATGGTCCATTTAGTCCAGCATCTTGTCTGACACAGTGGCCAGCCAGTTCCTCTGGAGGTCCAACAACAGGGCACAGAGACCAAGGCCTTCCTCTTGGCTCTGGGATCCAGAGGTTTAGTGACTCTGAATGTGGAGGTTCCCCTCAACCACCATGGCTAGTAGCCATTTGATAGACTTATCCTCCATGAATCTATCTATAACACCAGAACATCCCTGCTGGACCAGACCAGTGAGGGTCCATCTAGTCCAGCATCCTGTCTCACACAGTGGCCAGCCAGTTCCGTATCTGTTACCTGTCATTTCCTTCAGGGACTCCATCATGGCTACACCAACTCTTTCCACGGCAACCACTTGGTTTTCCTTCAAGTACTGTTTCAAGGCCGGGTGGATGACCTTCTGGCAAATCACCAGGCCCACCCCATCCTTGACCATCCGCTGGCCCAATCTAAGCAGCTGATCCAGGACTGCTGCTTCTAGGGAAACCCCGCGGTGGACGATGACGGCTCCTTCACCAGTCTCACAAACGTCTCCGGACAGAGACACGGAGAAGAGGGCCGTTCTGATGGGGCTCGAAGTCGTCCTTCCGCCAGGAAGCATTCTTGTCAGGTGGAATTCGGGTGTTTCAATCAGGAGCCCGGAACAGACACTGGAATCCAGAACTCTCTTATCTTTCATGGATACATAGAAACATCTCCCGAATCCAGTGACACCCGTTGCAGCATTCTGCGGAACCGTGAGCAGAAAGGCCTTCAAGACCAACGTACCGACGTGACCGGCTTCCTCCCTGCTCAGCATGCACCCGCACTTGCTGGTTAATACGCTACGGACCAGATCGAGGAGAATCTTAGAACGGCTAAAGTCCACCGGCATCTTACAGCCGCACGCTTCGGAAGCGAGGTAGTCGACGCACTGGCTTGAAAGGCGCCGGCATATGGCGACCCCTGTGCAAGACGGCATGTTGAGGTCTCTCAATTTCCCCAGCAGGCTGCAGCACAGAGCAGCCGTGAACAACCCGCCGTCTCCAAAGCGAGAGACGTGGTTCTGCACGGCGGCTGTCAGGAGCTTCAACACGGGGTGGGCGACGCAAAGGGAACCCAGCAAGGCCGAGGAGTGGGACGTGGTGCGGACGTAGCCGCCCAGGCCGTTGTGGAGGTGTTTCAGCCGCCCGGTAGGGCCGTAGCAGGACCTCACTATGTGGCTGAACGCCGCCAGGGAGTGGCCGACCGTCTCCTGACTTAAGGGTTCCCTCGTACACAAGGAAAGCTTTTTGGCGTCGACACGGGACATCTTTCCAAGAAAAAGACGCCAGCCCAGTGCGAGTTCTAGTTCACTTTCAAAAAAATACATTTAATGACCGAGAGCCAGAAATTGCACACCGCGAGTCCGTGCATTTTGCAGTCAACGGCAGACACGCCGACGGGGCGGTTC
>NW_015163145.1:14324-17626 GCF_001447785.1 Gekko japonicus
CGTTGGATAGCTAAGCGAGTGACGAGGCGAGTGCGAAACGTGACACGGCGGAGGGCAAAGCTTCACTTGTCAAGATCCTTTTGTTTAATCTCCAGGCCTGATTTCGCGGAGTTCTTGGCGGCCCTCTGGAGAAGGTAGGTACCGAGATGGACGCTGACAAAGGCCACCCCGGCCACCAGGAGCCAGTTCTTTCTGATCCAGCTGATCTTCTTCATCTTTGTTCACAGAGACGTAAAAAGAAAAAGGTTGCCGCAAATAGACCTGCAACGACAACAAAAAAGAGCACTGCATAAAGCTACACACGTGGCTGTACATCCGTTAAAGCTGTTCATGCCCATAAGGACAGCAGGCATGAGACAGAACATGATGTGGGACTATTCGGGCAGTTCCTACATTTCTTCTCCTCATCCCTCAAGCACAAGCACAAGCCCACTATGCACAAATGGAACACTCAAACAGCAAGGGACCGGATCCCATGACTGCCTTCTGCATACGCTCTGCTCTCGCTGCAGCAGGTGGCACTTGCTCTGCCATTTGTGCAAGATGAATGGCTTCCGACAAACCCTTACACCAACGCAAGCACCAGCAGTGGAGCGAGCTGCAAGGCTGCTGGAGAGTTCTCTTTTAAATGTGGAAAAAGATTGCAAAGCGATGAAGATTTCTGCCCCACGAAAACACCTTCTCTTCAACAGGCTGCCTATCAGAGTAGCTGTATTTTGGATTCTGCGCTTCCATCCCCCTTGCTGGGGACAGCTTTTCCCACCCATTCACATGTAGCCCGAGACGTTCTCCTCAGCTCACATCTCGAGGAGGCACTTTGCACAACGTGTGGGGAAGGTGATTGTTGAAGCACAGGGGGCCCCAACGCGGTGCCCGTGAGTGCGCTGGCACCTGCCAAAACCTATCTTCTTGCCCACCACATGTTTTTAGAAGTAGACGGGGGTCAGGTAGGGATTTTGCCCAGAAAGGTTTCTGATTGGCTGTTGGACTTTTAACTGGCTGAGCAGATTTCTAAAAACGTTGCTTCGGCAGCAGCTGCCACCACAGCACCAGGATCTTCACTGTGGGACTGAAGGGAAGCTGCGGTGGCCATTTTGTGTCCGCCTCCACCTCCTGCAGCAGCCATTTTGTTGCTGGCACTGCTTCCTGCAGCAGCCATTTTGTGGCTCTCACCACCATGCTGTGTCAGAATTCCAAAGGTGCCCTCAGGCTCAGAAAGGTCGTGGACCCCCGTTCTAGTAGTCTGCACTTAAGGGCCCATGATGTATCAAGTATGAAGGAGCCATCCCAGGTGATATTCTACCCAACAACTGGCTCATGACTGCATGTAAACGGGCACCGAACGGAAAAAGACTTCATAACTCTTTACGTCTGAGCAGTGGCTCAGAGGTTAAGATGCTGAGCTGCAGACCGGAAGGTCCGTAGTTGGGCGGTTCGAGACCCGAGTGCCGCATGACGGAGTGAGCTCCCGTCTCTGGCCCCAGCTCCTGCCAGCCTAGCAGTTCGAAAGCAAGAAATTGCAAGTAGATAAATAGGTACCACTTCGGTGGGAAGGTAACAGCGTTCCGTGCGCCTTGGTGTTTAGTCATGCCGGTCACATGACCACGGAAACGTCTTCGGACAGCGCTGGCTCTTCGGCTTGGAAGCGGAGATGAGCACCGCAACCCTAGAGTCAGATTCGACTGGCTTTCAAGCAAGGGAAACCTCTACCTTTACTTTACTGATCAAATGCTTACATAAATCCTCTTGCTCAGGATTAAACACATCATATCCATACCCCGGTTACGGGATGCGGAGGGGTGTGGTTCAAGGGGACAGAGTGGCTTTTTCAGCCTCCTGACGCTGGCACAACTTTCCTTTTAAATAAAAGAGGGATCCTCTTGGCCTCCTTATTTCTGAAGAAAAACCAGGCGGGTGGGACTCTTTGTTCCCAATGCTTTTTCACGCGTTGACCATCCTAAGACTATCCCTCGTCTGCTTACAGATATCGCTCTCCAACAGACGCTCCCGGGATGCCCACGCACAACTTAGCAAGCCATTCGAAGGTCTAGCGGAGACTGAGGAACCACAGCTTGCTAACCCCGAATAAAGCGAGCAAAGGTACGGCATGCGCCACCATTCCCTACTAGGGCACCCGGGCAGAAGACCACTCCGTGGAGGTCAGTGGTCTTCAGCCCAGGGGACGGGGGCCACCGGACCCCAAATGCTTCGTAATGAGGCGCTCCGGAATCACCGGGCTGATTTATTTTTATTTTTCTGCTGCCCTTTGGAAAGACTGGCTACTAAGACGCCTCCCCAGGAGCAAGGGCACCGCGGCGCCTGCTTCCCGCTGCAGACTTGCTGACCGGAACAGCTGGACAAGGATACGGGGTCACTCGGGGTAGAGGGGGCGCCTCCAGGGCTCTGGCCCTCGGCTCGACCCCTCACTACGGTCCACCTCCCGGTGTTTGGCTCGTATTCCTGGTCCCAGCGCTCTGGGACTCCTCCCACAGTCCTGGCTCGGGTACCGGTGACCCCCTCTAGCCACTGGTGGGGGGTGGGGGTTAAGGTTGCCGGATCCAGGTTGGGAAACTCCCGGAGATCTGGGGGATGGAGCCCGCGGAGGGAAGGGACCCCAGTGGGGCACAAGGCCATTCAGAGTCCACCCTCCAAAGCGTCCATGTTCTCCAGGGGAAATTAACCTCTGTAGCCTGGAGATGAGCTGTGGTTCTGGGGGGATCCCCCATGTGGAGGCTGGCATCCCTGCGGTGAGGTCACAGCCCCGCCCTCCTCTAATCATGTGACTATGTCATGTGACCAGTGTTCCCTCTAAGCTGAGTTAGTGTGAGCTAGCTCACAGTTTTTTAGCCTCCGGCTCACACATTTTTGTCTTAGCTCAGGAAGGAGGGCTCCAGAGCAAACTAATTTATGCAGTAGCCAAATTGCTTGCTCACAACCTTAATGCCAACAGCTCACAAAGTAGAATTTTTGCTCACAAGACTCCACAGCTTAGAGGGAACATTGCATGTGACTCCCTGTTTCTAGGCCCAGGACCCACCACATGAAAGGTTGAAGGTGGAGGTGATGCAGAGGAGGAGGAGATTGGATTTATACCTTGCCTTTCACTACCCGACGGCGTCTCAGAGTGGCTCACAATCTCCTCCCCCCCACCAGACACCCTATGAGGTGGGTGGGGCTGAGGGAGCTCTTTCGAGGACTGCTCTTGAGAGAAAAAGCTCTGGGAGAACTTGTGACTGACCCAAGGTCACACCAGCAGCTGCATGTGGAGGAGGAGTCGGGAATCAACCCCGGTTCTCCCAGAT